>NW_026713757.1:0-26301 GCF_029784015.1 Lycium ferocissimum | reverse complement strand
GACAACTACACAACCCAACCCAACACCGGAAGCATCACAATAAATGACATAACCATCCGGTCCCTCGCAGAAGAGTCGAACCTGAGTCGTAGTCAACTTTTTCTTCAAAGAATCGGAAGCTCTATTCGCAAGCATTGGTCCACTGGAGCTTAGTTGCCTTCTGAGTTAGCCTCGTTAAAGGCGCTGAAATCGAAGAAAACTTCTCCACAAATCTCTTGTAATATCCTGCTAATCCCAGAAAACTACGTACCTCAGTAGGTGTCGTAGGTCTAGGCCAATTCTTTACGGCCTCAATCTTCTGTGTATTCAATCTTAGTCACGGTCTTTCCTTCTCCTGGTTCATTCAACTTCACATATCCCCTCCGTACTAACATTCGCTTGTAGCCTATCTTGTCATACTCCTTTCCCTTCCTTTATTCACTCCTTTGATTTTCTCACTTCCTACTATAGGAGGTTTTCTATCTTTCTTCCCTGCTACTTGTAGGGCACAGTATCCTTAGCGAACAACTCTATTGCCCACATCTTAGTCTCTAATCCAGCATAGCAGTGTTATCTTCCACCCTGTCTCTGTAAGTTACTCGTTACCCTTCTCTTGTCGTATTCTCTCCCTTTTTAAGCACCCACTTTCCAATGTCATATCATTCAAGATCTCTACAATTAACTCTCAGCACTATCTCAATTACCATCCTAACTTCTACCCCTTTATTGCTGGCTTTTAGATCTTACTAACTTGTCTCAGCAAGGAATCTTACCTGTAGCCCAAGCATCCGTATCAAATATATCATAGTGTTGATTATCTCCATCTTGCACTTGCATCTCTCACACTCGCTTCCCTTAAGGGTGTACTTATACTATTACCCGATTATACTTTGCCCTATGTCCGTATTTCAATCTCAATTAGGCGGCACTTTTATTCCGACATTTTGATCCCCTTGCCTTCCATCTACTCACTTTCTTTCTTTCCAAATATCGTTGTATTAGTACTTTCCAAGCTTAACCTGTAGTGAAAACAGCATCAGCTTGCCTTGTAACATTTGTGCCATTTATTTTTCTTTTCACTTGAACTTCGTTACCCTGTCCGATTAGTGCCTTCCATATACCGCCACGTTGGTTGCCAGAATACACATATCCACTGATATAGCCATGTACGGGAAATCATATGCATACCTATATATATATGATTACTACTATCTTGCTTGTAAAACATTTCTAAACGCTATTCAACTTACCCTGCTTCTAGAGCTGTGATGCACCTTCTTTCTCTTCACTGGTTCAGTCCGCCTCGTCCTATGTGACCTCTTAAGGTTTTCGCCCACTCTGTATACTCTAATTTACCTTAGGCTACTCTAGCTTCCCATTTGGCTCTCCTGTGTCTGACTTTATAGGACTTTTAGTACACTTCCCGGGGGTCACCCATCCTAAAATTTCTCTCACTCAAAGACGCTTAACCTTGGAACCCGATGAAATACGATGCTTTAATGCTAGTATGATAGCGTTCACCTCACCGCATGACCTTCATCACATAATCTGGAGTAAGTTGAAGTCTTAACAGATTTCAAAACGTTCTCATAACACATCTCTCTCCGAATTAGAAAGGGTCTCTTACTCTTCTGACTCCACAATTACTATTTTAGCCCTTTTTCAATCCTCAATATTCACTTTTCACCTATGGATATGACTACTTCCCGTCCTAGACTTCCGTATTCCCAATGGTAGTGAACACACCTTGATCGCCGTTACTTATAAATACTTGGTTATCGGCCCTTGGATTTACGCTCGCCGCTATTAAGTAACAATCACACAAAGCAAATACACATACATAGAAAATTCCAATAAGGACTCATATACAACGTAGCCGATCGGTCTCTAGTCTGATCTGGTGGGCTATAAGGTGAAGTGTACCCCTCATCGTCGTCTACCCGCCATCTACTTGTCTGGCCTTCGTCGTCTCCCTCATCTGAGCCCAAGGGATATAGATAACCGGGCAATTCCTGGTTTACCGACGGCCAGGATAGGGGGCTGGAGTAATCTGTAACACTCACCGGGGAGGCTGGTCTGACATAGTGCTCCACCATAGGAGCAACTGGTGCGGTCTCGGGAATCTCCTCCCCCGGTGTCCCAGACAAATACTCAGACGGATCTGTATCATACTGCTTGTCCTTCCGGGTGGTCCTCCTCCCCGGGAGTCAAGAACTCCGGAGGAATCGTCGCGGGGTCCTCCGAGGGATCAATCTCAATAGAATAACTAAGGCCCCTCCTGCTGGGTCCTGGAGCCTGGGGTCCTGGAGATACTCTAGAGGCCTTCTTAGCACCCTCACTATCTGAAGCTGCTCTCTTCATCTCTCGTCAGTCTGTACCTACCTGCAGGAAGAGGTATCAGAAACAATCTTTCCTAGACTCTAGCTCTATCGTACGATCTAAGACAGAAGAAAGGTCACTGATTCCTAAATGCCCCGCAGCCTCCTATTTATAAGTGTGGCCGGCTTCACACCCATAAACAAGACTCTACCGGACACGGCTCGTAGACAATCCCCAGGCGAATCCAAGCCGATACCACTTTTGTCACGACCCAACCCCCGTAGGCCGTGACTAGTGCCCGAGCCGGACACTCGTACACACCTATTAACCATAATCGACATACAAACAACTTATACGTATACCAAGATCGTACGTCATCTCAAAACTATCGCATATATATACATATATACATAAGAAGCACGGCAAGCAAGTCGTCATAATACGAAACATCCTTAATATATATATACACACAGTCGACAAGGCTGCCATTGCGAATGGGGATGCCCAAAACATAAGTCACACAGACATAACTGAACAAAGAACTATTCACAACCCACACATATGTCTACAGACCTCTAACGGTAACGATCGTATCATATGACGGGACAGGGCCCCGCCGTACCCCTGAATAGACATATACATATACAACGAAAGTGTCTGTACCAAAAATATAGGCTCCGGAACAAGGGAGCGCTCCAAGGTAGCAGAATAGATATCCTAGGCTGGCGGATCACCAGAGCGAGCGTCTGTACCTGCGGGCATGAAACGCAGCCCCCGAAGAAAGGGGGTCAGTACGGAATATGTACTGAGTATATAAAGCATGAGATACAGTAGACGGGGTATAACCAAAGTAAGAAGTACAGAAAATGCGTACAATATCAAGAGTATCCAAATGCTAGCTTTTGAAACACGATTATGCATAAGAAGTACGAAAAAACAAGTATAATAACCAGAATGCCAAAATGCTTACTCTTGAAATACAAATCATGCATATTAATAGTAGAAAACATATCCGGCCCATTATAGGACTCGGTGAACATGGTCGCCACCCCGTCATTGGCGCCATAGCACATTTTTGCTCTCTTCTTCCTCTTTTTTTTTTTCCAACTCTCTTAACTAAAATAAAGACTTCTCTCATATATATATATATATATATCTTCCAAGTCATGTGAGGGGCACATGCCCCTTCTCTAGAAATTTCTTTAATTTTCTTGAAATTAAAAGATGACTTAATTGTCATCATTTTTCATCCTTTTTCTTTCCCCCTTTTTTTTTTTTGTCACATGGCCAATATGGCCTCTTTGGAATTTTCATGAACCTTGTGTAAAACTCCCATTTTGCCCCTCGACTTTCCTCAATATTACCATTTTGCCCCTAACCTTCCACATTATTTCCATTGGCCATTTTGCAAATTTCTCTTTTTACCCTTGGCCTTTTTCAATATTTCCATACCACCAACGTTCATAAATAATGTTCCTAACAACTCGTACATTAAAATAATTCTTGAAAATGATCTTGTCCTTAACTTGCCACGACTTTCTCGAATTATCCGAATGCATGAAATACGGGATATAACATCCTCCCCCCCTTTAGAACATTCGTCCTCGAATGTTCAAATGATCTTATGGGGTCTTGTAGCACTTCGGGGGTCCCGTTTTTATGGTCGTTCTTCTCTTTATACCCCTTTCCTTATCCTTTACCTTATGCTCCTTGGCCTTCACACAAATCCTCAGTTTATGTCATAGGTTTCCCTTCTGGTACTTGAGAGTATGGTGATCCCTTTTTGGTCTAATATAATATAGCCTCCCCTCTCTTTAAGGGCTCCTTATATGCCAACGGTTCTTCTTTTCAACTCCGTGTACAACATAGCAAGATTTCTTATCATAAGTTTTTTTTTTCCTTTTTACTTTCCGTCAATACCCTCACATATGAGATATCATACATGTTCGTATACATATACACAGATAATTAGTATCAACTAACCCACAAAATACTCCCAGACGCTATTCAAGCCTATCCAGATTCCAGAGCCGTGACATGCTTTCTGTCTTTTCTCAAGTCTAGCCCGTTGCGCGTTGCGTGGCCTTTTATGGTCTCCAACCATTTCGTATATTCTAATTTCACTTAGGCAGTTACGGTTTTTCATTTGTCTTTTACAGACTAATCTTTGGAATTTCTTGCATACTTCCCAGGGGGTCACCCATCCTGAAATTGCTCCCACCTGAGCACGCTTAACCTCGAAACTTTAGTGGAATTCAGTGCCTTAATGCTGCTATAATCGCGTACGCTTTTTCATATGGCCTTTATTACATAATCTGGAGCAGATCAAAGTTTTACAGATTCCGAGGCATATTCGTAACACATCCTTTCTTTTGCAATTATCGTTTTGCCCTTTTCGGTCTTCCATATCACCTTCACAAATTCTTATTATTAGAAATCTGTACACCGCAAATGCCAACAATACCTTACAGGGCATATGCCTACATATCACCTTCTAGCCATCCAGAACTTTCTGTTTCAGATAACAGAACAAATATTTTCAGACTTGCCCTTGTAACCTTTCCTTATCGTTACTTGCTTCCTTCCGTCGTATGTAAGTCTTACATATGAAATTTCATTCTCCTATGACTTGGCTCTATCGCACGATCTATGACGAGAAGAAGGTCAACAATCCCTAGATGCCCCGTAGCCTCCTGTTTATGAATGCGGCGCGCTTCACACCATAAACAGGACTCTACCGGACACGACTTTGCAGACAACCCCTAGGACAGACCTGCTCTGATACCACTTTGTCACACTCTAACCTCATTAGGGTGTGATGGGCACCCGACCCTTACTTAGGGCCGAGCGAACCCTCGGACTCTTGCTGCACATAAAATCGCGTCGAACTTTTTAAGTCGAATAAGATAAAATACATAGCAATTTTTTTTCAGAAATATTCTATCTCGTAGCTTCCAAGCCGAACAAATTCATAATCATACATAATTCAGTACATTACACAGACCGACACATCGGTACGACGAAGCCGCTCACGACCGACAACCAATACCCACGACGTTGTCTGCAAAGTCTCTAACATACATCCGTAAATCATAACAAACAAACTCGACTTGGCGACCCTCCGGGAGAATGGAGCTTGCCATCTCTGTTTGGAACACCTTCTATAATAACCCGGCTCATCCGGGAGTACTGCGTGGCATGAAACGCGCCCCCGAAGACGGGGGGTCGATGAAAAATGTCGGAGCATGTAAGGCATGCAATACGAGAAAACGAGAACCAATCGAAACAAACGGACTAAAAGATAAGTACATTACTCAAAATGCCGACGCCTATTTCTCGGACACAAACCCGGACATACCCGTCCCATATACCGAAGGAGTACGAGAAGGTAAGTAAGTCGACCGAGTACTAAAATGCTTGTTTTACAATTACAGATCGCATGTCCGAAGAGGTACAGAAAATACAGAGCGCACCGGTGATGTCACACGTTAGACGGAGTGCAAACGTACAGAACGTTCAGACGAGGTCATATATCGGACGGAATATCAAACGTACAGAATGCTAAGATGATATCATATATCGGACGAAATACAGAACGTACAGAATGCTCAGATGATGTCTTATATCAGATGCGGACGTACGAAGCTATATCGAACGGACCGTAATCGGAGTTAGGCATACAGTAGCCGTGTCGGACGTATTCGTAGTCGGAGTCGGATGTACGAAGTATACCGGACGGATCCGTGAACGAGCCGTACGTACGGATATATCGGACGATTCGTAATCAAATCGAAGTATGGAGGCATAATAGGCGAGCCTTATCAAAATCGAGAGATGTAGAAGTCGACGTACAAAATCGTCATCAGAGTCAGAAGTAAAAAAAAAATGCAGACCTTGTCCAGAATATCAAAAATGCTTATTTTCAGACCACGCATTATGCATAACGGATCATATATTATCATAAGCATACGGCGATAACGATCCCGGCCCTCCAGGTGAGGGACGCGTAACGAACCCGGCCCTCTAGTACGGGACGCGGTGAACGTGAACGGATCATATGCCATCACGGCCACCGTCCCCATATCATCGGATCATAATATCATATACATAAACGAGCCCGGCCCGCCTATGAGGGACGCGGTGAACAATGCGGTGGAACCCGCACGATAACGGGGCCTGGCCGGGACGCGGTGAACGGATACATATACAGAGGCATGCGCACGATAACAGATCCTGGCCCGGGACGCAGTGAACAGATACATTAAGCCTTGCACGAGCAGAGTCGTGAGAAACCATATGCACATAAATCCAGACTCGATGAATACGTACATTTACCGATATTCAAAAGCTCAGAAACGAATTTCGGGTTCTTCCAAATTAATATCGGGAAGTTATGAGCGTTTGAAATACAGAAACCTCTTCGGACTTTTTAAGCAATCCGAGATCGTACGTGGAGAACATTAAGGCTTATAGAGCATACTCATATTAGAATACTCGGATCAGACGACTCATATCCGAATACACATAGCAGAATACTTAGATCGGACACTCATACCGGAGTACTCATATCGGAGTTATCATATCAGAATTCTTACACCAAAATACTTAGATCAGAATACCTATGTCGAACACACACATATATATATCGAATATTTATTTTTGAATACTTATATCGAATACTTATATCGAGAATATTTACATCTAATACTTATATCAAAATATTTAAATCGGATCATTCGTACCAAGAAGCATTTATATCGAATAGTCGAACCAATGCTCATATTTGAGTTACCGTGACACTTATATCAAATTCGGAACAATAGTCAAAGGTTTCCTTAATTATCTTACGGAAATAAGACAAATGGAACAATACAATTAAATCTCGGGGACTGTGGGCCCACCTCGGGTCAAGTCGGGTAAAGAACATAAAAACGTGGTCATTATGTGCCATTGGATCATCCTCGAAGATTTCAAGGCATTCCGCTTTCATTTTCAAAAGTTACGGACGTTTGAACATTTCTTTACAATAAAGCGTAAGTTATTTAGTTCAATTCTACTGAATGAAAAAGGAATAAACATAAGCTCGGATTTCTAAGAGTAGAGTCATCCCCGAGGCTCAAATCATAGCCTATCACATCTAGGACATGCCAAGAGAAAGAAAGGGTAAGCCTTACATACCTTGTTTGTCTCTTACGCTTCTCCAAATTTAAATCCCGTTTCCTCCAAAATTTACAATTGGTCACATTTACCAAATATTAATCATAAAGCTTTAAGAATTCAATCTTAATCAATACTTGTCTTAATCTTTCAAATAAATCCACTTATATTCTGCCGAAATTTCGGCAGCATTTCCCCTGTAAATGCACCATCCCCGAGATTCTATCTCGGCCAACAATACCACAGAAAATCCGAGAATGGAACTCGGCCAACAAATCAACAACGACAATACCAACAATTATTCCAACAATACTTACAATATTCATAACGATCCCATACCACCCGAATCCTCCAACTTCAACAAACAATATCACCAACACATTTTTATCCTCCAAATTCATAAACTTCCTCAACAATACACACATTAGCAACATTATACTCATAAATAGAGAAACGACACTAACATTATATTCGACTTCCAAATCAGCCCATAACAATTCCAACATCAATTTAAGCCATCAAATTCTCATTTTTGTCGTAGAATACATATCGACAACAATCAAATTACCACGTAGAAACTTATTCATTTTTCTTACACAATATACCACGGCCAACACTAACACACTAAACTTATAGTTTCCATACATTTTCCATCATGGAATTCACAACACAACAACAATCAAACTACTACATGAATTCAATCCAATTGTTTCACACCTATACCCCATTCGGCCACCTTCCACATTCCCAACTTCAAGCAAATTCATTAAACTTTCATTTCCAATATCGAATTCACAACATCCACAACTAGAATATTACATAAAATCAACTCATCTTGCTTATACTAACTACACATACACACGGCCACACATGCATACATACAAATACCATGCCAACTTCCATATTCTCATGAGTTTTATCCTTTCCTACATTCCACAACATAAACAAAGCTTTCATAACATACAAAAGGGGATTAAATCTTACCTTTCTTCTTTATCTTCTTCACTTGACTAGAATACGGAAATGACGAAACGGATGACTTAACTTCCGAAACAATTATGCCACGTTGTAGGGGACCCTTGAATTAGTAGGAATACATGAAGAAAATATTTTTGGGACAAGATTTCATGGGGGCAAAATTGCCCCACCTTGGCCGAATGGCCTCTTATTCTTGCTCTCTTCTTCCTTTTTTTTTTCCAACTCTCTTAACTAAAATAAAGACTTCTCTCATATATATATATATATATATATATATATCTTCCAAGTCATGTGAGGGGCACATGCCCCTTCTCTAGAAATTTCTTTAATTTTCTTGAAATTAAAAGATGATTAATTGTCATCATTTTTCATCCTTTTTCTTTCCCCCTTTTTTTTTTTGTCACATGGCCAATATGGCCTCTTTGGAATTTTCATGAACCTTGTGTAAAATTCTCATTTTGCCCCTTGACTTTCCTCAATATTACCATTTTGCCCCTAACCTTCCACATTATTTCCATTGGCCATTTTGCAAATTTCTCTTTTTACCCTTGGCCTTTCTCAATATTTCCATACCACCAACGTTCATAAATAATGTTCCTAACAACTCGTACATTAAAATAATTCTTGAAAATGATCTTGTCCTTAACTTGCCACGACTTTCTCGAATTATCCGAATGCATGAAATACGGGATATAACGTACCATGGCTAGCCGAAAATTGGTGTCCCTAAATATTGATCAAAAATAATTTTCTTCTAGTATTTTAACCAATTGGAAGGTCCCTAATAACATGAAGTAGTTGTTGGAGTAAGCAAAGCATTCATCTTTGCAAGTTACAAGCCCTAGCCAAGTTGAGAAGTTAAAGGGTAAATGTAAGGTTTAATCTCCTTTTACATGTGTTATGGATAATTTGAACGTGTTGTAGTGTGTAGAAATGAATGAAATTCATGGAACCATGTATGCTGATGTTAAGCCGTGTATGGGCTATTTTGTGTAGAAGGGATGAACTAAATTTACTTAGTATTTTTGGTTGTTGTTGTTGTGGATTCTATGATGAAAATGAAGGTTTAATGGTTCAAGTTGAAGTTGTAATCGTTGTGGGCTGTTGTAGAACCTAATGTGATTTTAATATAGTTTCTTGTATTTATGAGAATGAAGTTGTTAACGTGTGGATTGTTGGTATAGTTCATGAATTTGGAAGAGAGGAATGTGTTGTTGTTGTTCTTATTGAGTTTGGAGGTTTCGGGTGGTGTTGTATGTTGGTTGGGCCATTTTGAATATTGTGCGGATTGTTTGAAGTGTTCTTGAGTCTTGTTTGAATGATCTCGGGTTAGTACTTGAACGTGTGAGCATTAATGTTGGCTTGATTGTATGTGGTTGAATTGAATGTAAATGGAACGCCATCGAATTATGTAGAAAAGAGTTACTAACGTTAGAATACGTTTTGAATTAATTATTGATGTTGTTAATATGGTTGTTGGTATTGTTGTTGATGATTTGGTCGAGTTGAATTCTCGGGGTTTGTTGAATTTATAAAGGAAATGCTACCCGAATTTCTGTAAATAAAGTGCTAGCTTGGGATTGAATTCCTAAGTACCTATAACTAATGTTTAGTATCTAATGACATTGTTGTAGATCTTAGGAAGCCCGAGACTTAAGTTCGGATTAGCTTAGGAAGCGGACGAGGTATGTAAAGCCTATCCTTTCTTTCTGTTGGCATGTCTTAGATGTAAGTAAGATATTATACGAGCCTTGGGGTAATTGTATTCATAAGATCCGAGCATGCCTATGATTCTTATTCACTTCTTGATGTTAGCATTCCTAATATAGTCGAGCTATGGCCCTTGTGTCTTCTATATGATTGGATAGTAAATGTTGCATAAAGAGTTCTTGTTCCTAAAGGATTCTATGTTGAATAAGGTCCCTAACTTTCATAGACGGGCTCGGATCGCTTCGATACGTTCGTAGAGGGTCCTAAAGCGAATAACGTCCGTAACTTTCATAGGCAGGCTCGGATTGGTTTGATACATGTCCATGGTCCCCGAGACTTTCCTTTGTATAGTTCTAACGACATTTTGAAAGAACTTAACATGACTATCGTCTTAACCCTCGAGCGTTGATTACTTACTTATCTATTGAGTCTCAAAGGATGATTTATATACATATGACTATTTACCATTCTGTGTGTGCATTCTGTTTTGTATCTTTCTCCGAGTCCCTCACTAGAGGGCCGGCTTCTGCATATCCATATATGGCGTTATGATGTGTTCTGGAGTATGATGTCTTACGGCGTTATGACTTGTTCTGGAGTATGATGTGTTCTGGAGTATGATGTGTTACGGAGTTATGCTGTGTTCTGGAGTATGATGTGTTCTGGAGTATGATGTGTTACGGAGTTATGCTGTGTTCTGGAGTATGATGTGTTTTGGAGTATGATGTGTTACGGAGTTATGCTGTGTTCTGGAGTATGATGTGTTATGGCGCCAATGACGGGGTGGCGACCATGTTCACCGAGTCCTATAATGGGCCGGATATATATATGTATGTATATATGTGATATTAATATGCATGTTTGTGTTTCAAAGATAAGCATTTTGATATTCTGGATATTGTACGCAATTTCTATACTTCATACTTTGGTTATACCTCATCTACTGTATCTCATGCTTTATATACTCAGTACATATTCCGTACTGACCCCCTTTCTTCGAGGGCTGCGTTTCATGCCCGCAGGTACAGATGCTCGATTTGGTGATCCGCCAGCTTAGGATATCCATTCTGCTATCTTGGAGCGCTCCCTTGTTCCGGAGCCCATATTTTGGTACAGACTCTTTCGTTGTGTATATGTGCGTCGATTCAGGGGTACGGCGGGGCCCTGTCCCGTCATGTTATACCGTTGTAACTCTTAGAGGTACGCGTAGACATATGTGTGGGTTGTGAATAGTTACTGTTCAGTTATGTATGTGTGATTTATGTTTTGGGCGGTCCCACTCGCCGTGGCAGCCTTATCGGCTTGCGTATGTATATATTTTGGGATGTTGTATTTTATGACAGCCTTGCCGGCTTCTGTGCGGTATATGTTTACATGCGATAGTTTGAGACGACGTCTGACCTTTGTATATGTATCAGTTATTTGTATGCTGATTCTGGTTAATGGGTGTGTACGAGTGTCCAGCTCGGGCACTAGTCACGGCCTACGGGATTGGGTCATGACAAAAGTTATGATGTGTGGTTGTTGGTATAGTTCATGAATTTAGAAGCAAAGAATGTGTTGTTGTTATTCTTGTCGAACTTGGAAGATTATATGTTGTATTGTGTGTTGGTTGGGCTGTTTTGGAGTGTTGTATGGGCTGTCCGGAATGTCCTCGAGTCATGTTTGAATAGTCTCGGGTTGATACTTGAATGCATGATTAGTGATGTTGGCTTGGTTGTATGTAGTTGTTTTGAACATAAGCGAAACGTCGTCTAATTATCTAGAAAGGAGTTACTAACGTTAGGATACGTTTTGAATCTCTTCGTAGTTTAATCGTAGTTCTTGATGTCTTAATATAGGTTGAGACACTATTGGGCAACGTATACGTGTTGTGTTGCGAGTAAACGCTAAAGGTATGTGAAGCCTATCCTTTCTTTCTTTTGGCATGTCCTAGATGTAAGTATGAAACGATATGAGCTTTGGGGTAACTCTATTCATAAGTTCCGAGTATGATTTACGATTCTTATTCACTTCTTGATATTAAAATTCTTAATGTAGTCGAGCTATCGCCCTCGAGTCTTTTATATGATTGGATAGTAAATGATGCATAAAGAGTTCCTATTCTTAAGGGATTCTATAATGAATAACGTCCTTAACTTTCATAAGCTGTCTCGTATTGGTTTGATACATGACTATGACCCTTGAGACTTCCCTTAATATAGTTCGTAATGACATTTAGAAAGAACTTAATGTTATATCCCGCATTTTTGCATATTATGATAGGTTGGAGACAAAACCATTCCGGGATACAAAGTCGGGACTTTTGACCTTCGATTTGATTTTGAGACATAAGTTGTTCATGAATTGGTTGCATGGAGCAATTAGGAAAATTTGGGACAAAAAATGGAATAAATGGAACTTGAAAATCATGCAAGAATGGGCCATGTTGGCCGTGAATGGTGGGAGATGGCCCACACAATTTGTGGACAATTTTAATTGGTCCAACATATGTGTGGGCCATGGACACATGTATGGATCACCTAAGTGCTTAAAAGATGACTTCTAAGTCATCTATGCTCATTTCTATACTTAGAGAAAAACACAAGAAGTTGAAGAAACAACAAGCTTGTTCTCGGCTAAGAACAAGGAAAATCAAGTCCCATTTCAAGCCCTTCTAAAATTATTTCGTTGATGCAAACCCACTATATTGAGGTCCCTAAGTAGCGTGGAGGTGTCGTTGGAGCGATCAACCCTTTATTTTTCATCCTTGGAAACCCTAGGCTATTGGGAAGTTGAAGAGGAAAGGTAAGAATTCATTATGTTTTATGTATTATAAAGGTTGTATGTGTATTGTAGTATGTTAAAATGGATGGATATCATGAAATATGGCATGTTGGAAGTGAGTTGTGTGTGTGGTGTTTTAGCCGTGTAGTGTGTGTGTGTGTTGTGTTGTATTGAAGCCATGAATTGAGTTTAGTTAGTATGCTATGATCATTGTAAAGGGGAGAAATGAATGAGAATTATCCATATGTGTATGTTGGTGTGCTAGCCGAAAATGGGTCACATTATATGACAAGGAACGAATGAATATCGCTTAATGTTTTAGTCGTCGTCGTTATGAATTCTATGTGGAAATGAATGTTTAATGACTCAAATTGATGTTGTAGTTGTTGCGGACTGATTTGGAGGATATTGTACAATTGATGTAATTTATATATTGATGAGAATAGCTTTGTTAGAATGTGAATTGTGGATACAAATCATGGTTTGGAAATGAGGAACATGATATAGGGGTGTCTCGGGTTGGGGACTGAATTCGGCTGAATTGGAGAAAAATTTGGGTTGTTGGAAATGTTGTATGAATTGCTTAGGATGTCTTTAAATATTGTTGGTATTGGTTCGGGTTAGTATGTGAATGTATAAGCGTCGATGTTGGCTTGAAGGTAAGTCGCCGAATTGGATTTATGAATGTTGTTGAATGATGGAAAAGAGAGTTATTAATGTTGAATTACCTTTCGGATTGGTTGTTGATGTTGCTAGGTTGGTTATTGATGTTGTTGTTGATTGATTTGGCCGAGTTAAATTCTCGGGGTGGCCTATTTACAGGGGAAATGCTGCCCAAATTTCTGTAGAATTTAGTGTTAGTTTGGAATTAAATGCCTATGGCTAATGTTTGACATATTATGACTTGATTGTAGACCTTGGGGAGCCCGAGGCGTAGGTCGTGATTAGCTTGAGTTTGGAGTAGCTTTGGAAGCGTT
Organism: Lycium ferocissimum; assembly: GCF_029784015.1. Lineage (NCBI taxonomy): Eukaryota > Viridiplantae > Streptophyta > Magnoliopsida > Solanales > Solanaceae > Lycium > Lycium ferocissimum. Next base: position 12,415 of record NW_026713757.1, on the reverse strand, counting down.
TGAGGTATGTAAAGCGTACCCTTCTTTCTTTTGGCATGCCCTCGACGCAAGTAAGTTATGAGCTTCGGGGGTAATCCTATTCTTAAACCCGAGCATGTTGTGATTCATATTTGCTCCGTGACGTTGGCATCTTTAATGTGGTCAAGATATGGACCGTAAGTCCTTGATACGATTGAATTTGATATGCTATGTGAATGGTTTATTTCAAGAAGGATCTTGTGTTTTGTAGATGACTAAAACTTTAAAAAGTTTGTTTTCAAAAAGAATTTTGTTCTTAAACGATTTTAAAACTACGAATGGTCGTAACTCTCAGGTACGGTCTCGGATTGCTATGAAAGGTTCGTAGAAGCCCCTGTAACGTATAATGACTATGTTTTCCATAGGCGGGCCCGGCTCGGGTCGACACCCGTCCGTGGGTCCCGCGACCTTTCTTTATGTACTTCTGACGACTTTTGAAAGAATATGATACGATTATGATTCCGATTTCAAGTGCGATCAGGTTATTTATCTTTCGAGTTGGTAATAATGATTCGTATACCTATGATTCCGGTACGTGACTACGGATTCTGAAAAATTGGTCTGAAATGTTCTCGAGTGATATTCAGAGGGAATTTGATTCGGCTATTGTCTTGGTTTGGATATAATAGTTCGCTTTGGTTATTCTATTGGGTTTGTAATAATGATTGTATGCCGTTATGTGATATTGCCGCTGGGTATTTGACCGCGGTATGTTATGTTATGTTATGTTATGTGATATAGCCGCAGGGTATTTGGCCGCGGTATGTTCTGTGATATTGCCGCTGGGTATTTGGCCGCGGTATGTTCTGTGATATTGCCGCTGGGTATTTGGCCGCGGTATGTTATGTGATGTGATAATGCCGCTGGATTTTGACCGCGGTATGTGGTGTGATACTGAGTCCTATGCATGATTTGTTTTCTTGAGAAAAATATTATGATAAATAAACATTTTGGTATTTTTTTTGGATATGTACTTACTTTTTGTACTTCCGTTTCGATCATGACTCAGATTTGATTATTGTATATTTCTGCTTTGCATACTCAGTACCTATTCCGTACTGACCCCCTTTCTTCGGGGGCTGCGTTTCATGCCGCGAGTACGGTGTACGATTCGGTGATCCGCCGATCTAGGACACCTATCCTGCTGTTGGAGAGCTCCTTTTATTCCGGAGCCTACCTTTTTGGTATATATTCTCCCGTTGTGTATGTATTTGTGCATTCAGGGGTACGGCGGGGCCGTGTCCCGTCATATGATTCGGTTGATCTGTACTAGAGGTCTGTAGACATAGATGTGGGTTATGTACAGTTCGGTTCGGATGCGTTGAGTAAGTTGTGTTTGGGGCGGCCCATCCGCCATGCCAGCCTTGTCGGCTGCGTGTATGTATGCTTTGCTACGTTATATATATTATGAAAGCCTTACCGGCTTTTGTGCAGTTTATATGTTTGTATGTGACAGTTTGGAACCACGTATGATCTCTGTGTCGGTATAGATTGTTCGTATGCTGATTTCGGTTATTGAGAGCGTATGGGTGCCCAGCTCGGGCACTAGTCACGGCCTACGGGTTTGGGTCGTGACAGAAGTGGTATCAGAGGAGTTCGTCCTTGGAATGTCTAAAGACCGTGTCTAGTAGAGTCTTGTTTATCGGTGTGTTGTGCACCACATCTATAAACAGGAGGCTACAGGACATTTTAGGGTGTCATATTTTTTTTTTCTTTTTCTGATCCTAGATCGTGCGATAGAGCCAGAGTCTAGGGAAGATCACTTCTGACCCCTTTTTCCTGCAGGCAGGTACAGTTTGACAGGAGATGAAAAGACCAGCTTCGGATAGTGGGGGTGCTAATAAGGCCCCTATAGTATCCTCAGGACCTCAGGCTCCGGGGCCCAGTAGGAGGAGCCCCAGTTACTCTATCGAGACGGACCCCTCAGAGGATCCCGCCACGATTCCCCCAGAGTGTTTGACCCCCAGAGAGGAGGTGGGGCCCAGTAGGAGGAGCCCCAGTTATTCTATCGAGACTGATCCCTCGGAGGATCCTGCGACGAGTCCTCCGTAGTCCGCGACCCCTAGCGAGGAGGACCCCCCAGAGAGCAGCTATGATACGGATCCGTCCGAGTATGGGGCGGGGGCACCGGGAGAGGAGCTTCCCGACATCGTGCCAGTCGCTCCTATGGTGGAGCACTATGTTCGCCAACTTCCTCGGAGCGTTACACCTTATTCTAGCCCCTTATCCCGGCCATCGGTGAACCGGGAGTCGCCGACTACCTATATCTCTCGGATTCGGGCGGGGGGATGACGAGGAGGAGTACACTTCGCCCTATAGCCCACCAGATCAGGTTGGAGATGGTTCGTCTACAGGTATATGAGTACTTATTGGAAAATTGTTCTGTATATGTGTATTCGCTGTATGATTGTTATTTAATAGCCGTAAGCAGAAATTTAAGGACCGATAATCGAGTATTCATAAATTAAGGTATGTTTACCATTATAGTGAATCTGGAAGTCGAGGACGGAAGGTAATCGTATTCGTAAGCGAAAGGTGAACGCGGGGAATCGAGAAGGGTAAAACGGTAATTGTGTCGTGAGAACGTTTTGAAAACTGTTAAGACTTCAAATTATTCCAGGTTGTGTGCTGAAGGTCATGCGGTGACGTGAACGCTATCAGACTAATATTAAGGCACAGTATTTCATCAGAGTTCTGAGGTTAAGCGTGCCGGAGTGAAAGAAATTTTGGGATGGGTGACCCCCTGGGAAGTTTTCTGAAAATCTCACAAATTCAGACGAAAGAGGCAAATGAGAAGCTGGGGTAGTCCAAAGGAAGTTAGAGTGTGCGGAGTAGGTCGGAATCTTAAGTGGTCACGTAGAACGAGGCAGATTAGACCGGTAAAGGGGAAGCGGGTGCGAGAAATACAAGTGCAAGATATAAGGATTACGACATAATGTGTGACCGAAAAGTTGAAAGACGAGATCTAAGCAGAGGAGCAATAAAAGAGTTCGAAGTAAAGATAAAAAGATGACTTGAGAAACTGACAACGACATAAAGAAAGAAAGAAGGAGTATGATTGTTAGATACGGTACGCATGCTATGGTGATAAAAGGAACTTTCCCCGAGATCCTTATACGGCTTTATAAGACTAGTTGAACATTCGAGGACGAATGTTCTAAAGGGGGGAAGGATGTTATATCCCGCATTTTTGCACATTATGATAGGTTGGAGACAAAACCATTCCGGGATACAAAGTCGGGACTTTTGACCTTCGATTTGATTTTGAGACATAAGTTGTTCATGAATTGGTTGCATGGAGCAATTAGGAAAATTTGGGACCAAAAATGGAATAAATGGAACTTGAAAATCATGCAAGAATGGGCCATGTTGGCCGTGAATGGTGGGAGATGGCCCACACAATTTGTGGATAATTTTAATTGGTCCAACATATGTGTGGGCCATGGACACATGTATGGATCACCTAAGTGCTTAAAAGATGACTTCTAAGTCATCTATGCTCATTTCTATACTTAGAGAAACACAAGAAGTTGAAGAAACAACAAGCTTGTTCTCGGCTAAGAACAAGGAAAATCAAGTCCCATTTCAAGCCCTTCTAAAATTATTTTGTTGATGCAAACCCACTATATTGAGGTCCCTAAGTAGCGTGGAGGTGTCGTTGGAGCGATCAACCCTTTATTTTTCATCCTTGGAAACCCTAGGCTATTGGGAAGTTGAAGAGGAAAGGTAAGAATTCATTATGTTTTATGTATTATAAAGGTTGTATGTGTATTGTAGTATGTTAAAATGGATGGATATCATGAAATATGGCATGTTGGAAGTGAGTTGTGTGTGTGGTGTTTTAGCCGTTGTAGTGTGTGTGTGTGTTGTGTTGTATTGAAGCCATGAATTGAGTTTAGTTAGTATGTTATGATCATTGTAAAGGGGAGAAATGAATGAGAATTATCCATATGTGTATGTTGGTGTGCTAGCCGAAAATGGGTCACATTATATGACAAGGAACGAATGAATATCGCTTAATGTTTTAGTCGTCGTCGTTATGAATTCTATGTGGAAATGAATGTTTAATGACTCAAATTGATGTTGTAGTTGTTGCGGACTGATTTGGAGGATATTGTACAATTGATGTAATTTATATATTGATGAGAATAGCTTTGTTAGAATGTGAATTGTGGATACAAATCATGGTTTGGAAATGAGGAACATGATATAGGGGTGTCTCGGGTTGGGGACCGAATTCGGCTTTGAATTGGAGAAAAATTTGGGTTGTTGGAAATGTTGTATGAATTGCTTAGGATGTCTTTAAATATTGTTGGTATTGGTTCGGGTTAGTATGTGAATGTATAAGCGTCGATGTTGGCTTGAAGGTAAGTCGCCGAATTGGATTTATGAATGTTGTTGAATGATGGAAAAGAGAGTTATTAATGTTGAATTACCTTTCGGATTGGTTGTTGATGTTGCTAGGTTGGTTATTGATGTTGTTGTTGATTGATTTGGCCGAGTTAAATTCTCGGGGTGGCCTATTTACAGGGAAATCTTAAATTTACGTAGAATTTAGTGTTAGTTTGGAATTAAATGCTATGGCTAATGTTTGACATATTATGACTTGATTGTAGACCTTGGGGAGCCCGAGGCGTAGGTCGTGATTAGCTTGAGTTTGGAGTAGCTTTGGAAGCGTTTGAGGTATGTAAAAGCGTACCATTCTTTCTTTTGGCATGCCCTCGACGCAAGTAAGTTATGAGATTCGGGGTAATCTATTCTTAAACCCGAGCATGTTGTGATTCATATTTGCTCCGTGATGTTGGCATCTTTAATGTGGTCAATATATGGACACACACAAGTCCTTGATACGATTGAATTTGATATGCTATGTGAATGGTTTATTTCACACACAGGATCTTGTGTTTTGTAGATGACTAAAACTTTAAAAAGTTTGTTTTCAAAAAGAATATTGTTCTTAAACGATTTTAAAACTACGAATGGTCGTAACTCTCGGGTACGGTCTCGGATTGCTATGAAAGGTTCGTAGAAGCCCCCTGTAACGTATAATGACTATGTTTTCCATAGGCGGGCCCGGCTCGGGTCGACACCCGTCCGTGGGTCCCGCGACCTTTCTTTATGTACTTCTGACGACTTTTGAAAGAATATGATACGATTATGATTCCGATTTCAAGTGCGATCAGGTTATTTATCTTTCGAGTTGGTAATAATGATTAGTATACCTATGATTCCGGTACGTGACTATGGATTCTGAAAAATTGGTCTGAAATGTTCCCGAGTGATATTCAGAGGAAATTTGATTCGGCTATTGTCTTGGTTTGGATATAATAGTTCGCTTTGGTTATTCTATTGGGTTTGTAATAATGATTGTATGCCGTTATGTGATATTGCCGCTGGGTATTTGGCCGCGGTATGTTATGTTATGTTATGTTATGTGATATAGCCGTTATTTGTGATATATTCTTGCATTTGGGTATTTGGCCGCGGTATGTTCGTGATATTGCCGGGTATTTGGCCGCGGAATGTTATGTGATGTGATAATGCCGCCGGATTTTGACCGCGGTATGTGGTGTGATGCCGAGTCCTATGCATGATTTTTTTTTCTTGAGAAAAATATTATGATAAATAAACATTTTGGTATTTTTTTTGGATATGTACTTACTTTTTGTACTTCCGTTTCGATCATGACTCAGATTTGATTATTGTATATTTCTGCTTTGCATACTCAGTACCTATTCCGTACTGACCCCCTTTCTTCGGGGTACGTTTCATGTACCGTGCAGTACGGACGTACGATTCGGTGATCCGCCCATCCAGGACACCTATCCTGTTTGTTGGAGAGCTCCTTTTATTCGGGCCTACCTTTTTGGTATATATTCTCCCGTTGTGTATGTATTTGTGCATTCAGGGGTACGGCGGGGTCCTGTCCCGTCATATGATTCAGTTGATCTGTACTAGAGGTCTTTAGACATAGATGTGGGTTATGTACAGTTCGGTTCGGATGCGTTGAGTAAGTTGTGTTTGGGGCGGCCCATCCGCCATGCCAGCCTTATTAAACGCGTGTATGTATGCTTTGCTACGTTATATATATTATGACAGCCTTACCGGCTTTTGTGCAGTTTATATGTTTGTATGTGACAGTTTGGAACCACGTATGATCTCTGTGTCTTTATAGATTATTCGTATGCTTATTTCGGTTATTGAGAGCGTATGGGTGCCCAGCTCGGGCACTAGTCACGGCATACGGGGTTGGGTCGTGACACTTAATATGGCTATCATCCTGATACTCGAGCGTTGGTTAGTCTACTTATCTATTGAGTCTCAAAAGATGATTTATATGCATATGGTTATTCACTACTCTGCTCGTGCATACTGTTATTACATCTTCCAGTCCCTCGGCTGGGGGGGTACGTATATATATATTATGGTGTTATGTTGTGTTATGGTGTTATTCTGTGTTATGGTGTTATGCTGTGTTATGATGCTATGCTGTGATATGGAGCTATGCTGTGATACGGAGTTATGCCGTGATACGGAGTTATGTTGTGTTCGGGTATCTTTGTATTATGGCGCCAAAGACGGGGTGGCGACCATGTTCACCGAGTCCTATAATGGGCCGGATATGATATAGGATATTGACATGCATGATTTGTGATTCAAAAGCAAGCATTTTGGTATTAGTTATTGTACTCGTTTTACGTACTTCTTATTTCGATTATAATCTACATTTCTTGTATTTCATGCTTTATATACTCGGTACGTATTTAAATGTGACCCCGCTTTCTTCGGGGGGGGGGGGCTGCGTTTCATGCCCGCAGGTACAAACGCTCGCTTTGGTGATCCAGCTTAGGATATCTATTACGCTATCTTGGAGTGCTCACTTGTTCCGGAGCCTATATTTTTGGTACAGATCCTTGTGTTGTATATATGTGTTTATCCAGGGGTACGGCGGGGCCCTGTCCCGTCATATGATACTGTTGTTACTCTTAGAGGTCTGTAGACATATGTGTGGGTTGTGTATAGTCACCGTTCAGTTGTGTCTGTATAACTTATGTCTTGGGGCGTTCCCATTCGTAGTGGCAGCCTTGTCGGTTTGCGTATATGTATATGTTTTGGGATGTTGTGTGTAGTGGCAGCCTTGTCGGCTTGCGTAGATATATATATATATATACATGTTTTGGAAACTGTGTGCTATGATAGCCTTGTCGGCTCGTGTATGGCTGGGACGTTCCCCTATATTATGATATCCTTGCCGGCTTATATACGATGTTATCTGTTGAATGTTGTAACTCCTCAGGAGAGAGATTGTTGTGATATGTATATATATGTGTGGTTTTGAAGAGACGACGTCATGCCTTTCTATATATAAGTTCTTTATTATGCTAGTTGTGGACGATTATAGTTATCAGGTGTATACGAGTGTCTAGCTCGGGCACTAGTCACGGCCTACGGGGTTGGGTCGTGACACTATCTGACTGAGTACAAGTGTCTATGAGCCTTTACTGACATACTGGACATGTTGTGGACGGGAATGTCACGACCCGGCCCGTAGGCCGTGACTAGTGCCCGAGCTGGACACTCGTACACACCTATTAACCATAATCGGCATACAAACAACTTATACGTATACCAAGATCAGACGTCATCTCAAAAAGCGTTGCATATATATACATATATACCGCACAGAAGCCGGCAAGGCTGTCATAATACGAAACATCCCAGAACATATATACACGCAGCCGACAAGGCTGCCACTGCGAATGGGGATGCCCAAAACATAAGTCACACAGACATAACTGAGCAGTAACTATTCACAACCCACACATATGTCTACAGACCTCTAAGAGTAGCGATCGTATCATATGACAGGACAGGGCCCCGCCGTACCCACACGAATAGACATATACATATACAACGAAAGTGTCTGTACCAAAAATATAGGCTCCGGAACAAGGGAGCGCTCCAAGGTAGCAGAATAGATATCCTAAGGGTAGCGGATCACCGAAGCGAGCGTACGCCCGCGGGCATGAAACGCAACCCCGAAGAAAGGGGGTCAATACGGAATATGTACTGAGTATATAAAGCATAAGATACAGTAGAGGGGTATAACCAAAGTAAGAAGCACAGAAAATGCGTACAATATCCAGAGTATCCAAATGCTAGCTTTTGAAACACGATTATGCATAAGAAGTACAGAAAACAAGTATAATAACCAGAATGCCAAAATGCTTACTCTTGAAATACAAATCATGCATATTAATAGTAGAAAACATATCCGGCCCATTATAGGACTCGGTGAACATGGTCGCCACCCCGTCATTGGCGCCATAGCACATCATACTCCAGAAAACACATCATACTCCATATATAGATATGCAGAACCCGGCCCTCTAGTGAGGGACTCGGAGAAAGATGCAAAACAGAATGCACACACAGAATGGTAATTAGTCATATGTGTATAAATCATCCTTTGAGACTCAATAGATAAGTAAGTAATCAACGCTCGAGGGTTAAGACGATAGTCATGTTAAGTTCTTTCAAATTGTCGTTAGAACTATACAAAGGAAAGTCTCGGGGACCATGGACATGTATCAAACCAATCCGAGCCCGCCACGAAAGTTACAGACATTATTCGCTTTAGGACCCTCTACGAACGTATCGAAGTGATCCGAGCCCGTCTATGAAAGTTAGGGACCTTATTCAACATGGAATCCTTTAGGAACAAGAACTCTTTATGCAACATTTACTATCCAATCATACAAAAGATACAAGGGCCATAGTTCGACTATATTAGGAATGCTAACATCAAGAAGTGAATAAGAATCGTAGGCATGCTCGGATCTTATGAATAGAATTACCCCAAGGCTCGTATCATATCTTACTTACATCTAAGACATGCCAAAAGAAAGAAAGGATAAGCTTTACATACCTCGTCCGCTTCCTAAGCTAACCCGAACCTAAGTCTCGGGCTTCCCAAGATCTACAACAATGTCATTAGACACCAAACATTAGCTATAGGTACTTAGGAATCCAATCCTAAGCTAGCACTTCATTTATAGAAATTTGGGCAGCATTTCCTTTATAAATTCAACAAACCCCGAGAATTCAACTCGGCCAAATCATCAACAACAATACCAACAACCATACTAACAACATCAACAAGTAATTCAAAACGTATTCTAACGTTAGTAATTCCTTTCTATAATTCGACGGCATTTCATTTACATTCAAATCAACCACATAAAATCAAGCCAACACCAATGGTCATACGTTCGAGTACTAATCCGAGACCATTCAAACAAGACTCGAGAACACTTCAACCAATCCACACAATATTCAAAACAGCCCAACCAACCTACAACATAACCCGAAACCTCCAAACTCAATAAAAACAACAACACATTCCTCTCTTCCAAGTTCATGAACTATACCAACAATTCACACGTTAGCAACTTCATTCTCATAAATACAAGAAACTATATTAAAATCACATTAGCTTCTAAAACAGCCCACAAACGATTACAACTTCAACTTGAATCATTAAATCTTCATTTTTACCATGGAGTCCACAACAACAACAACCAAAGTATCAATTAAAATCAATTCACCATATTTTATAAAATTAGCCCCTACACGGCTCAACATCAACATACATGGTTCCATGAATTTCATTCATTTCTACACACTACAACACGTTCCAACCATCCATAACACATGTAAAAGGAGATTAAACCATACCTTTACACTTTAACTTCTCAACTTGGCTAGGGTTTGTAAATTGCAAAAATGAATGCTTTGCTTGCTCCAACAACTACTTCACGTTATTAGGGACCTTCCAATTGGTTGGAATACTAGAAGAAAATTATTTTTTTGATCAATATTCAAGGCACCATGTTCGGCTAGCCATGGCCGAATTTTCTCCCCTCTTCTCCAAGTTTCTAGAGTTGTGAAAATGATGAATATATCTTGCTTGTCATACTTATATATATATATATATATATATATATATATATATATATATATATATATATATATATATATATATATATATATATATATATACATAGCCCCTACAAATACAAGGTGAACACATGTACCACTCATGGCTTAAGGCAATCAAAATTAGCCAAGCCATGGGTGGTACCCCACACGGCCACATGTGGCCTTTTTCATGAAATATTTTTTCCAACTTCTAGCCCCTAATTTTCCTCAATATTTCCATCTAATAAAATTTATAAGCAACTTGTGCATTAAACAAAATCAAAAAATAGCCTTGTCCTTGACTTATCGCGATTAGCTTAAAATATCCCAATGTACAAAATACGGGATATAACATCCTTCCCCCATTTAGAACATTCGTCCTCGAATGTTAAACTAGTCTCACAAGGTCTTATAAGGATCTCAGGGGTTTCCTTTATTGCTATAACATGCAGTCTCATCTACCAATCGTATTTCTTCTTCATCTCCTCTTCAGCTTCTCAAGTCATCTCCTCCCTGTTATTGTTCCGCCACCATACCTTAACAGAAGCCACGTTTTTAGTACGCAACCTTCTTACCTGACAATCCAGTATAGCTATAGGGTTCTCCTCGTACGATAGCTCTCCCGTTACCTGGACAACATCCACAGAGAATACCCTAGATGAGTCACCAATGCATTTGCGAAGCATAGTCACATGAAGCACTGGGTGTATTGCTTCCAGATCAAAGGGTAGGTCTAATTCATTGGCAACCTTGCTTACCTTACGAACAATGTATTAAGGCCCAATATATCTCGGGCTAAGTTTCTCCTTCTTGTCGAATCTCATTATACCTTTCATGGGTGATATCTTCGAGAATACCCACTCGTCAATCTGGAACCCTAAGTGTCGACGTCGATTATCTGCATATGACTTCCGTCGACGCTGAGCTATTAATAACCTTTCCCGAACAAGTTTCACCTTATCACTGGCTTGCTGAATTATATCCGGGCCGATTAACTTAGTTTTCCCAATATCAAACTAGCAAGAGGTGATGCCACCCTTTCGCCATACCGAGCTTCATACGGTGCCATCTGGATGCTAGAATGGTAGCTACTATTATAGGCAACCTCCATAAGTGGCAAATGATCGTCCCAGCTACCTTTGGAATCAATAACACAGGCCCGCAGCATATCTTCTAGCATCTGAATCGTACGCTTGGCCTGTCCGTCAGTCTGACGGTGGAACGCTGTGCTAAGACTCACCTGGGTCCCTAATCCTTCCTGAAATGATCTCCAGGTTAGCTGTAACCGGGCACCTCCGTCGGAGATAATAGATGTGGGAACTCTGTGAAGTCTTACTATCTCCTTAATATATAACCTTGCATAGTCCTCAGCTGAATAAGTAGTCCTGACTGGAAGAAAATGGGCTGATTTTGTCAGCCTTTCCACAATAACCCATATGGAATCATACTTCCGTGGAGTGCGAGGTAAACTTACAATAAAGTCCATATTAATTGCTTCCCACTTCCAAGTCAGAATTTCCATCTCCTATAACAATCCACCAGAGCTTCGATGTTCGATCTTAACCACGTTGGCAATTAGGCACCGAGCAACAACCTCTCGCTATGTCCCTCTTCATACCATCCCACCAATACAAGCATCCGAGGTCATGATACATTTTTGTTGATCCCGGATGAACGAACGGCATAATGTGCCTCTCCCATAACTCCGTCGCCACAGCCCCGCAATTCTGTACACATAATCGCTTCCCTATGTAGTGGTACTCCATCGGTGTAATCTCGAATGGGTCTCTCCCTTTCATGGGCCGTATCCTATACCGTACTGCAATCGGGGTCCTCATATTGGCGTCGCTTTACCTCTCCCATAATAGAGGATTCGACAACCTTTCGGACAGAAACCCCCCCCCCCCCCCATCTCCAGAATCATCCAGACGGACTCCAAGATTAGCTAGCTGATAAATCTCATGAACTATTTTTTTCCTTTCTGGTTGCATGTCCGTCAAGCTGCCCATAGACTTACGGTTGTGTGCAACTTCAGCTCCTCCCGCTTAAAGATATACTGGAGGCTTTTGTCATCCGTATAAATATCAACATGAACGTCATATAGATAATGCCTCCATATCTTCAAAGCATGAATTACCGCTGCTAATTTCAGACCGTGAGTAGGATAATTTCTTTCTTACTTCCTGAGCTGCCGGGAGGCATAGGCTATAACTCTGCCATGCTGCATTACTACTGTTATAGCCCGTATTTTGTACGTTTGGAAATTTCAAAGTCGACGTGGAAAGTTAAGGGCGAGACCATTTTCAAAAATTATTTTGATGTACGAGATGTTAGGAATATTATTTATGAACATTGGTAGTATGGACATATTGGGAAAGGCCATGGGTAAAAAGAGAAATTTTGCAAAAATGGCCAA
>NW_026713756.1:0-25952 GCF_029784015.1 Lycium ferocissimum | reverse complement strand
TTCATTAGTCATCAATTGACTTATATATGATGCCTAAGAGGTGGACACATGTCCCACTCATGTCTTGAGCCAATCAAACTTGGCCAAGTCACGGGTGTGGGCCCACACGTGAACCACTTATGGCTTAATTAATGAATAATTAAACTTTAATCCCACTTAATAATCTAATCATGGTTAATTAATCTCTAATCTCCATTAAGATTTCTATACCAAATAAAATTTATAAGCAACTTGTGCATTAAAACAAAATCGAGTTAAAAGTCTCTACCTCGGATCCCAAAATAGTCTTGTCCTTAACTTGTCGCGATTAGCTTAAAATATCCCAATGTACAAAAATACGGGGTATAACACAACTTCCCCAAAATTGAGAGAGAAAAGATTGAGAGGAGTAAGGGAGAGAAAAGTGACAACTCTAGAGTGGAAGAAGGAGAGGTTATGAGGAGTGATGTGAGAGGGTTTTCACGATCTTTTTCTAACTCATATAAATTTTCTTTTGTCTCTAGTTGTCTCGATAATGTTGTAGGTATTCTTGGGAGCAAGCCAAGTGATGAGCCTCAAGTGTCAAAAATACATGAGGCAATTGAGGGCTTTCCAAATGAGGAAATGGGCCTTCAAGGCAAAAACTGAGGTAAAGAAGATGCTTTGTGTGAACTTCAAGGTAAAAAAGCTAATCTCAAAACTCTAAACTTTGTGAATGAGCATGCTGAATTGAGTGTGAGTGATAGCTTAACCTTATGTGAGCTTAATGAATCTTTACCATGTGTTGAGCTTAGTTCTTTAGTGGTTGTAGACAATGTAGTTGATGTGGGTGTTCCAACACTAGTTGATCCGTTTGATGACCAAATTGATCCTTCTTGTGAGGTCGATTTGTGTCCACCTAGTGTTGACACTTTTGATTTGATTGTTGATGCATTGTCGTGTGATATGATTGCTCACCCACTAGTTAATCCTATTGATGACCAGATTGACTCCCCTAGTAAGATCAATTTGAGTCCAACTAGTGTGGGTACTTATGTTGATCAACTTGCGTGTATTGATAGTCCACTAATTGAAGAGTTTTTTTATGTGTCTTATGAGCCTCAATTTAGTGATGACGTTGGCCAAGTTGATAGGATGGAAGAAAGTGAATATGACACACCACCCATATTTGATACATATGGAGATGAGTCCCATGATCTTACTTTATTGACATTTGATGAGACTCATGATTTTGATAGTGTTATGTGTCATGTAGATAGTCATATGGATGAAAATGCTTTGCAAAATGATGTTTATCTTTTTAAGAGTGAAACCACATGTTTTGAATCCTCATCATTTATTGATTGTTCTATCTTTAAAGATAATGTCTTATTTGATGTTGACATGACTATTGGAGGTGATGTGCATAGTGGGATATTTGGTAATGTTGAAAAAGTAGTCACTCGTGGAGACTACAAGGTTTTTAGTAACCCACTATGGAATGATAACACTCTTCCCTATGATGGTAATATTTTCTTGAAGGATTATAATACACTTATGGGGAAGGAAAGTGTTGAAAAAGAAGGTGATGTTTACATACAAATTGCTAATTCTTCCTTGCATGTTCAAAATATTAGTAGCCTAATGCATTATCTTGTTCTTGAACCTAGTAGTGAGGCTACATTTGAGGATGACATAGATGAGGAATTTGTTCTGCGTCGCACCTTTCTTTACTACTTATTTGCATATGATGACGCCCTTGTTTGTGTTGGGGGTACATCTTATTTTGAGGGGGTTTCTTACGAGGTAGATGGTTGTGTTCTTGACCATGATAGGTGGATATTCTTTCTATTTGATCCCGGTGAAACCTTGTGCGATTTAGAAACACTACCTTAGAGGATTCCTTGTTTGAACAATGAGGGTCCAATGTGCTTCATGTCGAATAGAACTAATGTAGTATTGCATGCTTTGTATTTTGGATGCATTAGTTTTATTACTTTATCCTTATGTCATGAACCTTGGAGGAATCAACTTCTTGATACCTCATATATGCAAATGTTAGTCATGATTATTATTAATGTGTGGATGCACCATAAGTTTGTCCCTCCTTGGGGTGAGATTATGATTGTTGCCTTTTGTGCTACCCCTCATACCTTGAGGACTATGTTTTCGTATGTCTTCCCTTGGGTTTTGCTAGGTTCGATTTGAGAACGAATCCTTTTGAAGAAGGGAAGGATGATATGATCTTAGGAAGCTCATGGCCGATTTTGAAGGCTAAAACTTTGTTATAGCTTTGAAGGTGCATTTCCATGCCAAACACCCTTGGACGACGAAGATGGGGCCTTCGGAGGCCATGGAAAAACAAGCCACGAGGGTACGGATGATTGCTTGGAAGGTAGCTTGGCAAGTCGAAGAGCAGCCTACTAGTCAAAGTGGCTAGAAGCGCAAAGTGGCTAGAAGTGAAATCATGGGGCTAAGGTTGTAATTGGAGGTCATCATTGCAAGTTATGAGGCTAAGATTGCAATTGGAGGACATATTTGCAAGATAGGAAGCTAAGATTGCAATTGGAGGTCTTATTTGCAAGATATGGGTCTTTGGATGCAATTGAAGACCCGTACGTGGTATTTTTTTGCCAAAAGAGAGCCACTTTAGGGCCTTTTGATGTAATAGCCTTAGTATAAATAGACCATTAGTCTTCCATTTACACTTAGCTTGATTTTTATGATGAAACTCTTATGAGTGTGTTTTCTCCTTGTATGGAGCTAGTTTAGGATTAGCTAGTATTAGGATTAGTGGGTGGATTCCCTTAACTTTTACCTTGAATCTCTCTTGGATGATCTAACATTAGATTTCCATGTATGAGTTTGATTCTCTTCTTCCTTGGAATGAATTCATCTTAGATTGTTGATTAATAGGTGTCAGTTTCCTTTCCTATGTTGATTAGTCACAATTGTAGTTGATTAATTCCTTTCTTTCTTCTAAATCTCATCTCCTTTTCTTCTATTCTTATCTCTAACTTTCTATCTATCTTAATTTCCACATTTTTGATTTTTTGATTCGGTTTATCCCAAGCCGAATTGTATCAGGTATGCACATCTACGCTCCTGCCCGGCCGACTATAGCGCGACACGGTGTGATAAAATACATACATATATTTAAAGCATGCACGAGAGCCCAAATAAAAGCTACAACTCTATCGGAGTGACATAAGGTCGGTAACCTCCGATGTATCATTATAGAATCATCATCATTGCTATATCTCACCTTGAAGGAACAACTATCATAAGGTGAGATCAACAACAATGAATAAAATCAATAATACTGAATCAAGCTCAATAATCTCATAATGACATCAAAACCATAGGCTATGGAATATCTAGAAATGGGATCATCCATATCATCATTATCATCATAGAAAACATTTGTCTTTCATATCATAAGAACCTTGAGTATCATGAATTGCTAGCATTTTTAGGAGTAAGGGTATTATGAAAATCATGTATAGGTTCATAAAAAAAAAGAACATGCCTTTGAAAAGAAAGGGACAACCGTAACATACCTCGTTGTCTCCTTAATACTCAATGCCTATCTTCCTGAGTTCACAAATATACATTCAAGACCATTTACCACATAATTAGGTTAAGGGCAAACTCATAATCCAAGTTTAAACTAGTTCTTAAGTTAACGGAATTCGGGTAGCATTTCCCCTATAATTGCCATTCCAAACCAACTCCAAATCAAGCCCAAACATCAATATCAACATCAACAATAACATAATCAAGAACTACAAGCCAAAGCATAAGTAAATCCATCCCAAAACTTCCTTCAAATCAGACCCCAAGCCAGCAACACCGACATGCCAACATGTAATCTTTATATCACAGTTTTCTTAACTTAAAACTATTAAAATCCTTCAAGAACCACTTAATATCACAGCTTAGATGGAAAACATACCTTATATAGTCCAAAACCTCAACCACAACACTTTTCTTTAAGGCCACAAGACCACCAACATAGTAGAAACACAAGCTACCATGATGTGCTAACTAGTCTCGGGTTTTACGGGCTCAAATATTACTTGAATGATGGAGGGAATTAGAAAAAGGGTTGAGTGGTATTAGGACATTTAGGGTCTGTTGGTGTGTGAAATAATGAAGGATAAAACGAAATGGATCAATAAATAACATTACAGAAAATTCTCCACCGACTCACTAGTGACGGACCATCGAACTTCGATGGTTCATAACTCCCACCGTCGATGTGCGAATTCCGTTCTGCCAATTGCAATGGAAAGTGGACTCTCTAAAATTATGAATGCATATGTTATGAGTTCCGTAACTCCTCGTATTCTAGGAGATATGCCTCTCTAAAGTTGACCCAAAATTTCTGTCCGGAATTCTGCCAAATTTTCCCAAAGTTTCAACAAACTTAATTTCTTCGATTAGCTTAACATCCAACCTTCCCAATACTTACTAAACATGATACCAAGCTCTCATGTATGAAGAATGAGCATGTATAATTCCTTATGACATTGACGACAATCTCGCTTTTTAAGTCTTCGTCAACTAACTCACGACAAAACTTTATTTATAAAAGTACGGGGTGTAACATCCTTCTCCCCTTTGGAACATTCATCTTCGAATGTTAAACTAGTCTTGCATTCTCAATACTTCCTCAAGCGATCTCTTATTGAGTCAGGCCCTGCACATACCTTTCTCTCAACAGGTCATGTCTAATCGTACCATCGTTCTTCTTAACTTGACATATCTTCATTGCTTCTCTTCTCATTTTCTTTTCACACGTACTCTTATCATTTTCTCGACTTGCTTCTACTTACATCTTGCATTGAACTTCCTAATATCACATGCCTTCTTATCTTATTCTGTTGCTACAAACGAGACACCAAACGGTCTTTATTTTTCCTTTTACTTTCATAGCTGAACTCTTTAATACTTAGAAGCCATAAGTCGAACAATGTAATTTTGAGTATTTAAAATTCTGTTTTATCACTCTTTCTTTATCCTTATCACGAGCCTTGAAACTCTTTGCTTTTATATTTCCAAGCTACCGGTTTCTTGCCTTTACCTCGCGCTATACCTTTGGAATTTTCCTTATGGTTTATTCTTCGCGTAATGTGACACGTTGTCTTGAATGCTTTACTTGATGTCACACCCTACCCTTGGTAAGGCGTGATTGGCACCCGGCACCTTACGAAAACCGAGCGAACCAACGTATAACTTGTATTCTCTATGTCTCGAATGACAAAATAAGGTTAAGGCTAGATATGAACGTAATATCGTGTATAAATATATGTCCAATGGACCCACGATGCCAATATAACGACCGACAGAACAAAACGAAGCTATACACGGAACGATGCACCGCAAGCCTCTATGAACATGGTGAAGTATACAAGTCGGGACGTGTCCCCGACATGCCACGAACAAAAATCATACAAACATATATACATCCAGCCTAGGCAGCGCTCCAGGAAGAAGTGGAGCTCACCAATCACAACTTACCTGAAGGCAGCCTACGATGAAAGATCCTCGTCTTGTCTATCCATACCTATGGGCATGAACGCAGCGTCCACAAGAAGGGACGTCAGTACAAGCAATGTACTGAGCATGTAAGGCATGAATAGTGGCATAGTAAGAGATACCGAACATGGAAAATAATATAATGAACGTATGAAGATAAAGTAGTGTAAAAGAGATCAACCTATGCCTCTAAATGCCCTTTTAAGGCGAATGTCGTACATGCTTAGCTTTTAAAAAAAAGACTTTTCCATATATATATATATCCATATATAATATCTGTCCGGCCGTTAAGGCGCGATAATATATATAGCATCTTGCCCGGCTATTAAGGCACGGTAATATATATAGCATCTTGCCCGGCTATTAAGGTACGGTAATACATATATATACACATAGCGTCTTGCATGGTATTATCTTACCCGGCCATGTAGGCTCGGTGTCATCTTACTCGGCCCTTTCGGGACTCGGTGTTATCTTACCCGGCCCTTTCGGGACTCGGTGTTATCCCCAGCTGATCAGTGGGATGCAATGCATACATACATACACACACATAAAAAAAACACATACACAAAATCAACACCATAATTGGCTTTACCATTATCATCATATCATTCCTGAAGGATTAACCATCGTAGGATGAAATCGACGATGTCACGGGAATCTTGAGAATCATGAACTTAGATAACATGGGAAATAGAATCATTATCTTATTTATGCATCTCACCTCGAAGGAACGAATAACATTAGGTGAGACCATCAACAATAAGTAAGATCTAGGGATTCATGGAATGGCTCGGCAATCTCATAATGCTCTCAAATCATAGCTTCGGAGTTGCTAGAAGAGAATCATCATCATCGTCATAGTCATCATAGAACATAGTTCATTTGACATTATAAGAAGCTTTAAGAGTCATGAACTTCTAGCTTTTGAAAACAAGGAGGTTATGGAAACATTTATGGATCATAACTTAGGAATCATGCCTTTGAAAGAAAGGGACGAGCCTTAACATACTTTCGACCTCCAATTATCTACACTTATTCGTCCGAGCTTGCAAGTCAACATTTAAAAGGATTCACACAATCGTTAGACTCATCGTAGTATATTTGTGCTAAGCTTTCAAGTCAAACTATTTTATATCTGTAGAAAATCAGATTTCCCCTGTTTATATGCCTAGCCCGAAATCTCGATTCAGCAACCAACAACAACAACAATACCAACATCAATAACATCATTTTTAACACCAATAAGTACCATAAAACAACCCACACGCTATTTTCCAACTTCCATAACTAACCAACTTACTACACAATTATTTAACGACTTTGTCTTCGTAAATAAGCCTTAAATAATACCAAAAGAGAAAGATTCATACATTTTTTCTTGTTAAGAAAGCAATATCCTCAATATCCATGCTAAAATTCACCGCAAAACAATACTAAAATCACAACCATGCGTTGATACCTCGGAAATTCATAAACCACTACTAAGCGATACGACTTAAAAATTGCTCCTTTTCCAAAGTCTTTTTCTCTCTTCCTCTCTCTCTCTCTCTCTCTTCAATTTCTTAATTTTTCAGGAAAATAACTCAACGATGAAAAATAAGGGGTTGTTACCCTTTATATAGGGGTCAAATTCGGGTCGGGTTCAATTATCGCATTCTTATACTAGGTCAGCCGTTATTTCTTAGCTCTTTATCAAATTCATTTCCGTGAGTAACAAGTCAACTAGTATTCCGTATTTCTTATACAACGCGTTTACTTGTCTTTGCAAATCCCTACTCTTAATTGTAATGTCCATAATTCTCTCTCTCAGATGTCTTATCGATGAGTGGTTTGTTGCGTTGGATACTAGACTCGACGAAATTCATTTTAGGCTTTTGTTTCACTTCAAAACACTTCATATGCTAAGCGATACTCGTCCCTCAATTTAAGCCAAAATTTTCGTCAAAACGTTACCATCCTTTCTCCTCCACTTAGAGATCGTACTACTCCATTTCTTCCAACATCATTTCCTTATAAAACCTTCCGGTATGTCCTTATATGGATCCTTCACTCATTAAGTATACTTAATAATGCTTGCTCATTATATTCCAAAGTGATTTTACTTAACCATAACTCAACGTACTTATGTTTCAAATTTAATAAGTGCTTCACAATGAAGAAGATACAACACAAAGTATAGAAAACTTAACATCCTTCCCAAAAAATTCATTTTTCAAAAACATTCATCCTCGAATGTTGTAGTGCGTCGATCCTCAATAGCCTGATTGAATTTTTTGTTCAATTATCGCATTCTTATACTATTATTTGGTCAGTTTCGTCCTGTTATTTCTTAGCTCTTTATCAAATTCATTTGTGAGTCGTAAAGTGCCTCAATCCATCGGATGGTTGTCTTTATATATATAGTAACAAGTCAACTAGTATTCCAAACCGTGGACTGTTTCTTATACTAACGTTCGTTTACTTGTTCGTGAATTGGCATTGTGTACTGCCTTGGCTGTGATTTTAGGACTTGGATGATATACAAATCCCTACTCTTAACGGTTACGTTTTAGATTGTGGCCTCAACCATCCGTCTTAATTCCTTTCCATGATCAATTATACCCGTATCCTCGATACAAGTTCTTAATTACGTATATTCCTAATGTTCCATCACCATCTTTATTATTCCTCGTAATTCTTAGTATGACGAGGATTGTAGATTGCGATGAACCAATAATCATAGTTCAAAATACAAGCTTATTTCTTTTAAAAGGTCTATAGCTCACAATATCTTCGAGTTCTTGTCATATAACTCTCCCTATAATTCCTTTGCCTCAAATCTTGCGAGTATAACTTATATATATATAAAGTTAGGGCAATTCTCACTTATGATTCCACAACTTATTTTCTAACATCGATGTTATTGTATACTTACCCTTGACTTCCTTATTCCGGTGATCATTTAGTTATATTGTCATTTCTTGTTGGCTTTCCCGTTGTGTCCATTCCCTACAATACATACCCTTGCATAACCTTAGTTAGTGACTCGTGACATACTTTCTAATTTCTAGTGATGCTACTGCCTTTCTATTTGCACCCACATCGTTCTTGCTCCACTTAGAGATCGCCACACCGCTTATCGTTACTCCCTTTGTTAAGATTGTCATATTTTTCCTTTAACATCAAGATTTTTCTTCCGTTGTAACCCAAAGTGTCCTTTGTACTCATCATCCATTTCGTCATTCTCTTTGTAGTTAGCTTCGTACCTTTCTTACTCTCTTTATTACTCTTTAGGATACGTCGCCGCCTATTTAAGTGCGGCACAAATTTCCCTGGTCTAGAGATATCATATCTCACGTCTGCATGAAATATTCTCTTGATCCATTTTTAATTCCCTTTCAAACCTGCTTTGTGGTATGCTTATCTTTAATTCGTCTCTGCTCCCTCTTAATGCATTCTTGATATGCCACTACGTCCTGAATTTTGGCCTCTTTAAGCTAAAATCTTTCTTTCCTTGGAATTTTGACAATGCCATACCTCGTTTCAGGACTAGATCTGCTCTTCCCCCTTTTTAAGGGTATTCTTATACATTAGTAACTCCCGAGTATTGGTAGTCATTAACTTATCCTGACGATCCGTCAATTCTTTTGGTCTCTTATAATACCGGGGTTCTCCCGCCGTATAGCTTGACTTATTTTCTTCTCTGCTAAACGAGGGCTTTGCATGTAACCAAAGCGCTCATGCATTACCAATCCATTCTCGCTACTTTCTTTAAGGCCCTTCTACTTCTACCTTTTGTGTCTGAACTGTTATAACCCGTATTTTGTACATTGGGACAATCCGGTTTAACTATGATAAGTTAGGGACAAAACTATTCCGGGATACAAAGTCGGGACTTTTGACCTTCGATTTTATTTTAAGACATAAGTTGTGCATGAATTTGTTGGCATGGAACATTTAGGAAAATTTGGGACCAAAAGTGATATAATTGGAAGTTGCAAATCATGCAATTTATGACCCTTTGGCCGTGTGAATGGGAGGTGGCTCCCACACATGTTGTGGCTAATTTTAATTGGTCCAACACATGTGTGGGCCATGGACACATGTATAAGTCTTACTAGTATGCAAAAGATGACTACTAATTCATTCTTCATCATCCAACACTTAGCAAAAAAAAATAATAAGAAGTTGAAGAACAACATCTTGAACCTCTCGGCCAAGAACCTTAATTTTCAAGTCAAAAATTAGCCATCCCAAAAATATTTCTTTGATGCAAATCCACTAATTGGAGGTCCCTAAGTAGCGTGGAAGTGTTGTTGGAGCGATCAAACCGCTAGTTTTCATCCTTGCAAACCCTAGCCTAGTGTGGAGTTGAAGAAGAAAGGTGAGATTTAATCATGTTTTATGTGTTATAAATGTTGTATGCATGTTGTAGTATGCTAAAATGGATGAAATTCATGAAACAAGAAATGTTGGAGTTGAGCCATGCATGGTGTATTGGTCGTGTGATGTGTGTGTTGTGTAGAAGTGTTGGATTAATTCTATTTAGCATGTTTAATTGTTGTAGTGTGAAGAAATGAATGAGAATCATCATATATGTGTGTGTAGGGTTGGCCGAATATAGGGCCATGTTGTGTGAATGAGAATGAATTAATTCTATTTGGAATTTTGAATGTTGTCGTTATGAATTCTATGTTGGAAATGAGAGTTTAATGACTCAAGATTGATGTTGTAATTGTATGGGCTGATTTGGAGGTTATTGTGCATTTAGTTTAATTTGTATATTTATGGGAATGACGTTGCTAGAATGTGGATTGTTGGTGCAAATCATGATTTGGAAGTGAGGGATGTGTTATGGATGTGTTCTCGGGTTGGGGACTGTTTTCGGGTGAGTGGGAGTATTATTTGGGATGTTTGAAATGTTGTATGAATTGCTTAAAATGTCCTTGAATATTGTTGGTATGGGTTCGGGTTAGTATTTGAATGTATAAGCGTTGATGTCGTCTTGAACGTAAGCCGTCGAATTGAATGTAATGAATGTTGTTGGATTATGTAGAAAGGGTATCTAATGTTATATTGTCTTTCGGATTGATTATTGATGTTGCTAGGTTGGTTGTTGATGTTGTTGTTGTTGATTTGGCCGAGTTAAATTCTCGGGGTTGGCCTATTTACAGGGAAAATGCTGCCCAAATTTCTGTAGAATTAAGTGCTAATTTGGAGTTAAATGCCTAAATGGCTATAGCTAATATTTGATATCCGTTGACGTATTTATAGACCTTGGGGATCCCGAGGCGTAGGTTGAGATTAGCTTGAGTTTGGAGTAGCTTTGGAAGCGTTCGAGGTATGTAAAGCTCAATCTTTTCTTCTTTTGGCATGCCTTAGTTACAAATAGGCTATGACACGAGCCTCGAGGAAATCCTATTCCCGCAATCCGAGCATGTTTATGACTCTTATTTGTTTCTTGGAATTCGTATGTTTGATATGATGAAATATTGGTTCCTATGTCTTTGGAATATTTGATTTTCAAATAATGCATAAAAGTTTTGCTTTTTAAAGAGTCCGTAACTAAAACGCCGTATCTTTCATGAAAGGTATCGGATTGCCTCGATATGCTCGTAGGAGGTTGTATGGCATAAGATGAGTATGTTTTCCATATTCGTATCCGGCTCGGGTCAACACCCGTCCGTGGGTCTCGCGACTCTTCTTTTTGTAATCCCGATGACTTTTGAAAGAAATTGATTTGGTTATTATTCGATTTCTAAGTATGGTCATTTTTTTCATTGAGAATTATAATGATTTTATACAGATGGTTACTCACGACTCTACTCGTGCGATTCGTTGTATCTTTCGCCAAGTCTTGGGTCGGTTGATTGTCGTGCGCACTTTGTTATACTCCTGTTATCTTGTGTTATGGTTTCCGAAGCTCCTACTTTAGGGGCTCGGTTCCGCTTATTTGGTCCCGTGACTTGGTATGGCGTTATGTTGTGTATGATATGTGACGGGATATGGAGATTTGAACTTTCCGGTGTTATCATCTTTATGGCGACATCGACGGCGAGACCATGATTTCGACTTATTTATGATTTGTATTTTGAAAGTAAACATTTTGATATTTTGGAAAATGATTTACTTTACGTACTCTATTTCGATTATGACTCGGTTTTGTTTACTACATCTTCGCTTTGCATACCGCAGACATATTCGATTTCCGACCCCCTTTCTTTCGAAGCTTTCATGCCGCCGAACCACATAGTTTGGTTATCCGGTTAAGGACTTTGAAATGATGATTTGTATGATTATTCCGAGCCACATTTTGGTATATACTCGTTCGCTGCATATGTATTGATTTGTTCGGGGGTACGGCGGGGGCCCCGTCCCGTCATATGATTATTTGTCGTTTGGGGGTACGCACATGTATATGGGTTGCGTGCCTTATGTCGTGTGTTTGTATGTTCATATGTTGGGCGATCCCGTTCGCGTGGCAGCCTTGTCGGCTTGCATTTGTACATGTTTTGGGCCGTTGCGCCATTTGATGATGGGGATCGGAGATGTATATATATGGTTGTGTTTGAGATGTGTTTGGACGCTTTGATATAATGCCGAGACACGTGTTTGATATTTGTGTCCGTATATGCTATCGTATGTGATTCGGTTAGTGATTGTGTTTGGGTGCCCGCTGGGGCACTAGTCACTTCGCAAACCCAATTGGGTCGTGACATGAACATTTTCTCGAATCCATAGTTTAACGGGGACGAATCCATCAAAATACTTTACGGAACGTTTGGTCACCCTTTGCTCCTTTTGTCCCTCGTCTTCCTCCACAATTATTATTATCCGAAATTCTTCTTACTCCGAGTTTTCGGTTTACACTTTACGCTTACAATGTACCATTGAAAGTTAATATGCTACACTCTTCCACTTCCACTATGAATCTTTTTTTCTCACTTAGCTCACTTATCCGAAATCTTCCTTGACTACTTGTTTGCATCCCACCTATGCGGGGTCATAGTTCTTCTAAAAGGTTCTCGTACTTCTTGTTCGTGTGGTGGAATCCTTGCAAATAAACTCTCTTCTTTCTTCTCCTTCCTGCCGCCAAGGCTAGTCCATACTTATGAATATTTTCCATACATCCTTCTATAATCAAATCTCGATATTCCTTATCCTCATCCTATGTCATTGATGTACTATCTCTTGGTTAGCTTTGTTAATTCATTATCCTCTCGCTTGTCCTTGGTGATTGCTCAATTTTTCTTTTCTTCCCTTCTTGTTCTCTCCTCTCCTTTTGACCTCGACCCGTTAGTGTACCTTTCCTACTTTAATCCTCAAACCTTCTTTAAGTTCCTTCCTCCTCGGGGCTTTCTTCCACTTGTTATTTCATAGTATCGACCCCGAAGTTTGTGAAATATTCCTTTAAACGTGCAAATACTCTATTCTTAAATCATTTTTTAGGAAAGCTTAAGCTCGAGGCAAACCGTGTGACACTTTGCTCTACACATTTATCCCTTTATATACCTCTCGAGAGGTGGAAATCTCTTAGTATCATTGCAAGGCCTGGTCATTCTCTCTCTTACTTCACATTCCTAGTTGTGGTCACTACCCTTTAGTCCCACTTGTCGAAGTCTGTTCTCCAACCCTGCACATTTATCTTTAATTCCATACTACCGCACTTTATCCCTTTCTCAGGCTTACCTTCAAATTTTATCCAAAATAGTCCCTTGCTTTGCCCGTTGTCTCTCTTGGAAGCTTCACTCACCCTTATTCCTTACATTTTTTTTTTCGCGACATTTTGATCTTCTTACTTCCTACATACTCACTTTCTTCCTTTCCCTGATGTTATTGCATTAGGACTTTCCAACTCTAACCTCCGTAGTGAAAATAACATCAACTTACCTTGTAACATTTGTACCACTTTTGTCACTTGAACTTCATTACCTCGTTCAATTAATGCCTTTTTAATATATAGCAACGTCGGTCCGGGGCACGCATATCAGTGTACGACGGCCACATATGGGATTTCATATTATCTCGAATTTTTTCTTAGTAGGTGTGTGGCGGATATGGAAGCTTGAATGTGGAAACACCGGAGAAGGCCTAAGGGCAAAATTGAAATTTTGGAAATTTGTTTCGGGAATTACAAAATAAGAATTTTGATGAATTGGGCTTGAAAAAAAATAAGGAAATGAGGCCCAAATTGGATAGGCCCAACCGGCCAAGAGAAAAAAAAAAACCCAAGTCCATGGAAATTAATCAATTGTGCATGTGATTAATTATATAAGGGGCCTAAGCATCTAGAGAATTCAAGAGAGAAACAAGAAAAATCATGAAAAAAAAAGAAGAGGCCATTCGGCCATAGAAAGGAAAAGAAAGAAAAAGAAAGAAAAAAAATTTCCAAGCTTTTTGCTCCATCCAAAAATCTTGTTCTTCTTAGATTAGTAGTAAGTGCAAAGTGCTCTACAAGTTGATATAATTATCTTGGCAAGGGAGTGTTTCTTTTGGCAAGTGGGAAGAATTGGAAAAAGGTAAGAATTTCATGTTCTCTTTTATGTTATGGAAGATATATGCATGATTATAGTGTATGGAATTGAATGGAAATCATGGAATTGTGATGGTGTGTGTGTTAGCCGTGTAGGTGTTTAAGTGTGTTGTAGCCGTGAGTGTGAATGATTATATAAGTAAGGTGTGTTGGATTTTATGTTGTATTCTAGTTGTGTTTATGAAGGAATTCACATTGGAAATGAAAGTGAATGAATTCGGATGAATTTGGAAACAATGGTTGTTGGCCGTGACCTATGGAAAATTTGAAGTGAAAATGAATTGTTTGTTTAGTATGTTAGTTGTGTCGTTATGATTCTTATGGCATAAATAAAGGTTTAATGAATGGAGACGGCGTCGAAAATGGTTGTATGTTGTTATGAGAAATTTGTGTGATTTTTCATGTAACTTTATTTAATAATGGAAGTAAGGTTTTAGAATGTGAATTAGTGTATGGTTAATGAAGTTGGAAGGAAGCCATGAAATTTTGTAGTTCTGTTGCAATTGTGGAAGTTGGAGGCATTATGGCCTTGATGGAAAAGAATTGTATATTTTGTATACTTTGTGAATATTTCGTAAAATGATATGGAATGTTTCCGAAATGATCTTGTTGGGTTGATGAATATGAAAATATCAATGTTGGATTGAAAGTGTGAAGTTAGAATTGAAATTATTGTGTTATGTTGGAAAAATGGCTAATTGTGCCATATTGCGTATTTTGTAATACTTGTTGTTGTTGTTGGATTGTTGGGTTGTCGTTGTTGATATATTAAGCCGAGCTACGTCTCGGGGGTGTTGGATTCATAGGGGAAGTCTTTGCCGGAATTTCGGTAGCCAAGCATAACCCCAAGTTGAAATATTAGCTTGCATGAATAGTAATTGGTAAGAATGACCATTTGCGCTTTTGGACGAAACGGGAATTGAGATTGGACGCGCGTAAGGCGTAATCCGGGTATGTAAAGCCTTGCCCTTTTATTCCTTGGCATGTTCTGAGTCTAGTAGGCTTGAAAGGCGAGCCTCGATCACACTTCTCTTCTCACAATTCGAGATTGAAAATAGTGCCAAATCATTCAGTAAGATTGAACCAATTTCCTCTAAATTGACCTATACGTATGTAACTTCCATAAATGGAGTCGAAACACTCTAAAATGATTATGGACGACTCCCTAAGGTTTATTATCCATAATTTACCTACTTTACCATAGTAGGGTCCGAGGTGGGCCCACAAAACCCTGATACTCCCGGTATGGTTCAAATCGATCCGTTTCTGTCTGATTTTCATAAGTAACTCTTAATTATGTTCGTCCACTAACTAATAAGTATTATGACCATCTTTCGAATCTTGAATATTATTCCGATATCGGAACGATTCTCGATACTCGTTCGATACGATCCGATTACTCGATTTGACTTACCTTCCGAACTACTTCGCTTTATTAAGTCCGTATGTCGGTCCGTATGCATATGGTTTCTCATTTGTCCGTTCGTGGATGCCTCAATGCTTCCTTCACCGCGCCGGCCAGGTTACGTGATTCGTGCACCTCACCGCATTGTTCACCGCGTCCCTCGGATGTGCGGGCCGGGATCCGTCGTATCCGATACGATCGATATGATCCGATTATGTGATATTATGGGGATGGCGGCCGTGATGGCATTTGATCCGATTCTCGTTCGTCCACCGCGTCCCGTACTACGAGGGCCGGGTTCTGTTACCGCGTCCCTTATTAAAGGGCCGGGATCTGTCTGTATTTGATTATGATTTGATATTTGATATGTACGTCTGTATATGATTATGACTCTGCATGCATAATTCTGTCTTACGATTACGTATGTCCGATCCGGACTCGATTCGTCGTCATATATTTGAGATCCGTTTTGTCCGAGAGTCCGTTCGTCACACTTCGTATCTCCGATCTCGCATTATGCCTCCGTCGGTACATTTCCTAAATCCGACATAATATGATTACGTACGTACACTCGTAAGTCCGACTCCGTTACGATCCGATTCTCGTCCGCTCTATTTCTGTATCTCCGTCCGTTACGATTTTATACATCTGACTCTGGTTATTTTATTATGTATGTTATGTTTCCGCTTTACATACTCGGTACACTTTCGTACTGACCCCTGTCTTCGGGGGGCTGTGTTACATGCCCACGTACGGACGCGCGCGTGATACGCCATCGGTCTAGGACTTCGATCCGTTTGGAGAGCTCCTTTTGATCCGGAGCCGACACTTTTGGTATATATCTTCGTAGTCTCGTTTGTTCGTATATATGACTATTTGGGTACGGCGGGGCCCCCCGTCCCGTCTTTCGATTCTCGTTCGTATGTTAGAGGCCTGTAGACATGTTTGTGGGAGATGGGTTGTCACTGTTCGGTAAGTATGTGTGAGTTTGCGACTTTGTCTGATATAATAGCCCTAACGGCTTCTGTACAGGTTTCAGTATGTATATATGTACGTGTATGCTCGAGCGATGCACCTTGTATCTGTATGGATGTAAATATGTTAAACGCATTAGCTATTTGGTATATTGGATCTGTTAGGTAGGTACGTATGGGTGTCCAAATAGGACACCAATCACGGCCCACGGGGCTGGGTCGTGACAAAAGTGGTATCAGAGCGGTCGGTTCTCGGAATGTCTGCAGGCCGTGTCTAGTAGAGTCTTGTTTATCGGTGTGTTGGGCCCCACATCTATAAACAGGAGGCTACAGGACATCTAGGATGTTATGTTACCCTTTGTTGAAATCTTAGATCGTGCGATAGAGCTGTATTGTTAGGATGGCTCCTCCAACGAATTGCTGTGTCTACAGCGAGGCTCCGAAAAGAGCATTCGCGTCGGTATTTTGGGAGATTATTTCTGACCCTCTCCTTGCAGGTGATTGTAGGGTAAAGATGAAAAGGGCCGCTTGATGATGGAGATGGGGGTGCCAAGAAGGCCCCCGGATGTCACCGGGCCGAGTAGGCGGAGCCCCGATTCGATCGATTGAGGATCCCACGGGGACCCTCCTTCGGAGGATCCCGAGAGAGGATAGATGTTGACGATACGGATCCGTCGGAGGACCCCCTCGGAGGGATCCTACTATTCCTCGGATCCGTCCGAGGACCCCGATCCTCCGGAGCGAGAGGATCCCGTGGAGGATGGTTATGACACCGATATCTCGGAGGATCAGGCGATGACCCCTCCGGAGCTTCTTACCTCCACGGAGGAGGATAGTTATGAGGCAGACCTATCGGAGCCTTCTTCTGGGACTACGGAGGAGAGGATTTCTTATGGTACGCCAGTTATTTCTGATAGTGAGCACCATGTCAGCCCGGCTACCTCGGAGAGTGCTCTGGCTTTCTCTTTGATTTGGTCACCAGTGAGCCGGGATTTGTCTGATCGTCCACTCGATACCCCCTCCGATTCAGATGCTGGTTATAGTGGAGGCCAGGTAGGTAGGGAGCAGACAGACGAGGATGATGGTGGACACACCTCTCACGGCAGCTCCCCAGGTCAGATTCGAAATTGAGTATTTTATAAGTATATGGGTTTCCTAGAATTTCTTATGTATGTATGATTTCTGTAAGATATTATTTAGTAACAGTAAGGGCAACTGAGATGTCCCCGCCAGAAGTATAAATCTGGAAACCCCGAGTGGAGGATAATTATGAGTGCAAGTGGAAGTAGATATTGAGGAATCCTGAAGGGCAATACGGTAATTATGTAGTTTGGACCGGGGTGGGACCCGCTACGAAAGTTTCTGAAAAAAAAAATTATTAAGGCGCTGAACTGCCCTAAATTACGTGGCAAGGACCGTGTGGGGCATTGGACGCAGTGATATTATCAATAACGCGCCAGAATGCATAAAAGTTTCGAAGTTAAGCGTGCTAGGACCAGAGCAATTCTGGGATGGGTGACCCCCTGGGAAGTATGTCAAAATTTTTTTTTCACAAATATGGATATGGAGACCAAATGCGAAGTTGGGGTAACTTGAGTGGAATTTGAGTGTGTGGGGTGATTAGAGATTCTAAAAAGGCAGTTCGACTATGGTCGCAATTCTGTACGCCATATTTCTGCGCCCCTGCCTTTGGTGGAGTTCGTTTGCTACACTAACCCGTGCTTCGAATCGATTACGTTCCGTTTAATATACCTCTATACGTCCAACTCCAATCATGATTCTCGTCCGATATACTTTGGTACGTACGATTCCACTTCAAACCCGTCCGATAAATCCGTACATCTAACTCGATACGAATCGTCGATATATTTTTGTATGTACGCCCGGATCATGGATACGTCGACACACACGTACGTCCGACCTCTTGACCGTGAATCGTCCGGTGTATGTGTCTACACGTTTGACTCTAATTTCGAAATCGTCCGATAAATCTCTATATGTCGACTCGATTATAGATTCGTCTGATATACCTCTGTACGTTTGGCTCTGATTTTGAGACCGCTTAAGACGACGTCGGATTATGCTTCTGTCTGCCGCACTTTCGTGCTTCTGACTCCGGATAAGACTCCGTCTGACGCTCGATTGATCTTCTGGTTAAGATTACGTCCGCCGTATATCCGATTTAAGGTGGTACGAACAGCAACTCTAATGAAGAAAAATGGACGAAGTTGGAAAATGAAGGTCGATACAAGTTCTTCGATTAAGTGCAAGTATGTAAGTAGCAAGAAGACCTCCCCGACTGATTTTGATCTACCATGAGGTTCAATTAACATTCGAGGACGAATGTTTTAAAGGAGGGGAGGATGTTATATCCCGCCTTTTTGCATAATCGGAAAATTCGAGATAATTGTGATTTATGAGAAAGGAGGCCATGTTTGAATTTTTCTTAGTAGGTGTGTGGCGGATATGGAAGCTTGAATGTGGAAACACCGGAGAAGGCCTAAGGGCAAAATTGGAATTTTGGAAATTTGTTTCGGGAATTACAAAATAAGAATTTTGATGAATTGGGCTTGAAAAAAAAATAAGGAAATGAGGCCCAAATTGGATAGGCCCAACCGGCCAAGAGAAAAAAAAAACCCAAGTCCATGGAAATTAATCAATTGTGCATGTGATTAATTATATAAGGGGCCTAAGCATCTAGAGAATTCAAGAGAGAAACAAGAAAAATCATGAAAAAAAAAAGAAGAGGCCATTCGGCCATAGAAAGGAAAAGAAAGAAAAAGAAAGAAAAAAAATTTCCAAGCTTTTTGCTCCATCCAAAAATCTTGTTCTTCTTAGATTAGTAGTAAGTGCAAAGTGCTCTACAAGTTGATATAATTATCTTGGCAAGGGAGTGTTTCTTTTGGCAAGTGGGAAGAATTGGAAAAAGGTAAGAATTTCATGTTCTCTTTTATGTTATGGAAGATATATGCATGATTATAGTGTATGGAATTGAATGGAAATCATGGAATTGTGATGGTGTGTGTGTTAGCCGTGTAGGTGTTTAAGTGTGTTGTAGCCGTGAGTGTGAATGATTATATAAGTAAGGTGTGTTGGATTTTATGTTGTATTCTAGTTGTGTTTATGAAGGAATTCACATTGGAAATGAAAGTGAATGAATTCGGATGAATTTGGAAACAATGGTTGTTGGCCGTGACCTATGGAAAATTTGAAGTGAAAATGAATTGTTTGTTTAGTATGTTAGTTGTGTCGTTATGATTCTTATGGCATAAATAAAGGTTTAATGAATGGAGACGGCGTCGAAAATGGTTGTATGTTGTTATGAGAAATTTGTGTGATTTTTCATGTAACTTTATTTAATAATGGAAGTAAGGTTTTAGAATGTGAATTAGTGTATGGTTAATGAAGTTGGAAGGAAGCCATGAAATTTTGTAGTTCTCGTTGCAATTGTGGAAGTTGGAGGCATTATGGCCTTGATGGAAAAGAATTGTATATTTTGTATACTTTGTGAATATTTCGTAAAATGATATGGAATGTTTCCGAAATGATCTTGTTGGGTTGATGAATATGAAAATATCAATGTTGGATTGAAAGTGTGAAGTTAGAATTGAAATTATTGTGTTATGTTGGAAAAATGGCTAATTGTGCCATATTGCGTATTTTGTAATACTTGTTGTTGTTGTTGGATTGTTGGGTTGTCGTTGTTGATATATTAAGCCGAGCTACGTCTCGGGGGTGTTGGATTCATAGGGGAAGTGCTTTCTTCACCGGAATTTCGGTAGCCAAGCATAACCCCAAGTTGAAATATTAGCTTGCATGAATAGTAATTGGTAAGAATGACCATTTGCAGTTTTTGGACGAAACGGGAATTGAGATTGGACGCGCGTAAGGCGTAATCCAGGTATGTAAAGCCTTGCCCTTTTATTCCTTGGCATGTTCTGAGTCTGACAGGCTTGACGGCGAGCCTCGATGACACTTCTGCTTCTCACAATTCGAGATTGAAATTAGTGCAAATCATCGATGAAGATTGAATCCATTTCTTCTAAAGTTGACCTATAAGTATGCAACTTCCATAAATGGAGTCGAAACACTCTAAAATGATTATGGACGACTCCCTAAGGTTTATTATCTATAATTTACGTACTTTATTATGGTTGGGTCCGAGGTGGGCCCACAATACCCTGATACTCCCGTATGGTTCGAATCGATCCGTTTCTCGTCGATTTTCATAAGTAACTCTTAATTATGTTTCCGTCCACTAACTAATAAGTATTATGACCATCTTCGAATCTTGAATATTATTCCGACCTCGGAACGATTCGGATACTCGTTTCGATACGATCCGATTATTCGATTTGATTACCTTTTCGAACTACTTAGTTTTATTAAGTCTGTATGTCGGTCTGTATGCATATGGTTTCTCATTTGTCTGTTCGTGGATGCCTCAATGCTTCCTTCACTGCGCCCGGGCCAGGTTCTGTAATTCGTGCACCTTCACTGCATTGTTCACCGCGTCCCTCGGATGTGCGGGCCGGGATCTGTCTGTATCTGATATGATCTGATTATGATCTGATTATGTGATATTATGGGGATGGCGGCCAGGATGGCATTTGATCTGATTCTGGTTCGTCCACCGCGTCCCGTACTACGAGGGCGGGTTCGTTACCGCGTCCCTTATTAAAGGGCCGGATCTGTCCGTATTTGATTATGATTTGATATTTGATATGTACGTACGTATATGATTATGACTCGCATGCATAATTCTCGTCGTTACCGATTACGTATGTCCGATCCGACTCGATTCTCGTCGACATACATTTGAGATCCGGTTTTGTCCGAGAGTCTCGTCGTCACACTTCGTATCTCCGATCCGCATTATGCCTCCGTCGCCACATTTCCTAAATCGACATAATATGATTCTACGTCCGTACACTCGTAAAGTCCGACTCGTTACGGATCCGATTCTCGTCCGCTCTATTTCGTATCTCCGTCCGTTACGATTTTATACATCCGACTCGGTTATTTTATTATGTATGTTATGTTTCCGCTTTACATACTCGGTACACTTTTACGTACCGACCCCCCGTCTTCGGGGGCCGTGTTACATGCCCACGGTGTACGGACGCACCGCGTGATACGCCACCGGTCTAGGACTTCGCCTCGTCGTTTGGAGAGCTCCTTTTGATCCGAGTCGACACTTTTGGTATATATCTTCTGTTGTCTGTTTGTTCTGTATATATGACTATTTGGGTACGGCGGGGCCCTGTCCCGTCTTCTGATTCTGTTCTGTATGTTAGAGGCCTGTAGACATGTTTGTGGGAGATGGGTTGTCACTGTTCGGTAAGTATGTGTGAGTTTGCGACTTTGTCTGATATAATAGCCCTAACGGCTTCTGTACAGGTTTCAGTATGTATATATGTACGTGTATGCTCGAGCGATGCACCTTGTATCCGTATGGATGTAAATATGTTAAACGCATTAGCTTACTTCTTACTATCCAAACTTGATATAACAAGGCTTGAAAATTTTACGAGGGCTCATTGTCAAACCATATCGCAATGCCTCGCGAAGTCAAATATATACATGCGTAACACACCTTAGCCTCGCGGGGCTCTCATATCGAACGAAAATGCAAAGATGACAAAACTTACCTCATGCGTCACAACTCGGAATATACTTGAACTTTTATCAATCGTCTTGTATATTTCCGGTCACTTTCCCTTCCATTCATTGGCTATACATTTCAATAATACTTTCAACATTCTTACCATATTCGACTTATAATCCTTTTTACCATTACTACCTCTCGTACTATTTCCTTCAACTGTCACTTTCGCAATCTTGTTAACCGAACTTATCATTAAATTATACACGTAACTAATTCCCCCCGCTTTTTTGTTCAATCCTATCTTGACTATGACCAATTTATTCACATAAGATTCACATCTTGATGACATAATTTCAACAAAGTGACTTACTGTGAATCCTAATATCATCATCCTCTTCCTTTATCAACACCATTCTTCCGCTGAAATCAAGGGTTATTACAAGAAATTTCATTTCCTATGACTTAAGCTCCCGCACGATCTAAGATGAGAAAAAGAAGGTCAATCATTCCTAAATGCCTTGCACCTCCTATTTATAAATGTGGCCGGCTTCACACCCATAAACGGACTCGCTAGACACGGCTTAGCACAACCCTAGGACAGAACTGCTCTGATACTAATTTGTCACACCCCACCCTTGGTAAGGCGTGATCAGCACCCGGCACCTTACGAAAACCGAGCGAACCAACGTATAACTTGTATTCTCTATGTCTCGAATGACAAAATAAGGCTAAGGCTAGATATGAACGTAATATCGTGTATAAATATATGTCCAATGGACCCACGACGCAAATATAACGACCAAGACGTAACATAACGAAGCTATACACAGAACCGCTCTGCAAAGCCTGTATGAATATGACCGAAGTATACAAGTCGGGACGGGGCCCCGATATGCCCGAACAAAAATCATAGAAACCTATCTACATCCGGACTCGGCGGCCGCTCCAGAAGAAGTGGAGCTCACCAATCATAAACTGGTACCTGAAGGCAGCCTACGATGAAAGATCCTCGTCTTGTCTATCCACACCTACGGGAATGAACGCAACGTCCACAATAAGGGACGTCAGTACGAGCAATGTACTGAGTATGTAAGGCATTAATAGTAGCATAGTAAGAGATACCGAACATGGAAAATAATATAATGAACGTATAAAGATAAAGTAGTGTAAAAGAGATCAACTCCGTGCCTCTAAATGCCCTTTTTAAGGCGAATGTCGCGCATGCTTAGCTTTTTAAAAAAAGACTTTTCCATATATATCCATATATAATATCTGTCCGTATTTAGTTAAGGCGCGATAATATATATAGCATCTTGCCGTGGGGCACGGTAATATATATAGCATCTTGCCCGGCCATTAAGGCATGGTAATACGTATATATACACATAGCGTCTTGCATTGTATTACCTTACCCGGCCATGTAGGCTCGGTGTCATCTTACCCGGCCCTTTCGGGACTCGGTGTCATCTTACCCGGCCCTTTCGGGACTCGATGTTATCCTACACTTTTCGAAAGGGACTCGGTGTTATCTTACCCGCCCTTTCGGGACTCGGTGTTATCCCCATCGGTGGGATGCAATGCATACATACATACACACGCATAAAAAAAATACATACGAAATCAACACCGTCGGTCGCTTTACCATTATCATCGGATCATTCCTGGCGGATTAACCGTGAAGGATGAAATCGGCAAGTCACGGAATCTTGAAGAATTATGAACTTAGATAACATTGGAAATAGAATAATTATGTTAGCTACATCTACTCGAAGGAACGAATAACATGAGGTGAGACCATCAACAATAAGTAAGATCTAGGGATTCATGGAATGGCTCTCAAGAATCTCATAATGCTACTCAAATTATAGCTTCGGAGTTGCAAAAAGAGAATCATCATCATCGTCACGGTTACATCATAGAACATAGTTCATTTAACATCATAAAGAACTTTAACAGTCATGAACTTCTAGATTTTGAAAGAAGGAGGTTATGAAAACATTTATGGGATCATAACTTAGGAATCATGCCTTTAGAAGAAAGGGACGAGCCTTAACATACATTCGGCCTTCCACTATCTACACTTATTCGTCCGAGCTCGCAAGTCTACATTTAAGAGGATTCACGCAATCGTTAGACTCATCGTAGTATATTTGTGCGAAGCTTTCAAGTCAAAACTATTTTATATCCCGCCAAAATCAGAGATTTCCCCGTTTATATGCCTAGCACGAAATCTCGATTCGACGAACCAACAACAACAATAATACCAACATCAATAACATCATTTCCAACACCAATATGTACCATAAAACAGCCCACACGCTATTTTTCAACTTCCATAACTAACCAACTTACTACACAATTATTTAACGACTTTGTCTTCGTAAATAAGCCTTAAATAATTCCAAAAGAGAAAGATTCATACCTTTTTTTCTTGTTAAGACAGCAATATCCTCAATATCCGTGCTAAAATTCACCGCAAAACAATACCAGAATCACAACCATGCGTTACCCGGACATAAACCACTACTCCGCAACTTAAAAAATTGCTCACTTTTGTTTCGCTCTCTCTTTCTCTTCAATTTCTGGAATTTTCTAGGAAAATCTGATGAAAAAAGGGGGTTATTACCCTTTATATAGGGGTCAAATTCGGGTCGGGTTCACTGTAGCATATTACTGTAGCAGCACTGTAGCAGATCGGTTTGTTGCGTTGGAAACTCCGATGTCCTATCGACGAGCGGTTTGTTGCGTTGGAAACTAGACTCGACGAACTTCATTTTAGGCTTTTGTTTCACTTCAAAACACTTCATATGCTAAGCGATATTCATCCCTCAATTTAAACCAAATTTCATATAAAACATTACCCATCCTTTCTCCAAAGTCATACTACTCCATTTCTTCCACTCATTTCCTCCACTCATTTCCTTATAAAACCTTCCAGTATGCCTTATATGCATCCTTCACTCATTAAGTATACTTAATAATACTTGCTCCTTATATTCCAAAGTGATTTTACTTAACCATAACTTAACGTACTTATGTTTCAAATTTGATAAGTGCTTCTTCGAAGATACGGGGTGTAACACTTGAGATACCATATTTTCTCATGGTTTACCGAATTATCATGTTAAACCTCCCGTTTTTGTTGAAAGAAAGTCTTTGGCTTATTGGTGGGTTATGCACTTAGTATAGAAACTCGCACCCGAGTTTTTGAGCTATCAAGTGCTTTACCTCGCGTGTACCAAAGTATGGGTAAATGTCCTTCGCAATACAATAGGATTGGAAGCTAAACGAATCGGCTCGTCGTGAGCCGGAACGTCTCAGGGAACTGGCAAACACCAGTCCCTTGGACGGACAGGAGCGGTCGACGGTGGCGTCGACCCATGCGCGTCCGACACTGCCTCGCCCTTTCGATTCTTAGGTGGGTATCAAGGGTGCAAGTCGGCAGTAGCCGACATGTCGATGGTAAAATCAACCCGCTCGTCCAACCGGCCTCCTGGAAGTTTCTTGAACAATCTGTATATGTCTATCCCCACGACTTTATTTCTTATTTTCTCAATTCCAAGTCAGAGAAAACCCTAAAATATTTCCTCTCTATATTTTCCATCATATTGGAGGAGTTTTAGTGTTACACCTCGAAAAATTTTCCGTTGATGCACAGCGAATAGACTAAAGAAGAGCACGAAGTATATGGTATTTCAATAAGTAAAGAATGACATTTTATTATCCTAATTAAGATTTCAAAGACATTCGATGTTAGGAGAGAAAGTTTGCCAAGAGAAGGCAAGGCAAACGATAAGTATCGGAAGAGATTTACGAGTAACAAGTTAATGATGATTTAACAATGCTTTAGGGAAGAGTTATAACATCCCTTAGATTGTTAATGAGGTGATAAAAAAGTGTCAAGAAAGGGTTCCCTAAGGGGTTTTGGGGATCAAACGAGTCCACGAGAAC
>NW_026713755.1:0-25353 GCF_029784015.1 Lycium ferocissimum | reverse complement strand
AGTATGAATGAGATATGTAAAGCAGAATGAACCAAGAGAAAGAAAGACTATGATTAAGATTGGATATATCTTATACAAGTTGTACAAGAATAGTTATACAATCTACGAATATTTGTATGCTAAGAATGAGACCAAGTGAGCACTTGATAAGAAGAGTAAGGATTTAGTAATAACAATGCAATTGTGATACTTTAGGTACATTAAGGAAAGATGTAAAGATGGTTTAAGCCAAATTACCGAGATAGAATTAGTTCTGAGTACCGAGATAGAATTAGTTCTGAGGGCAAATAGGACATGGCCATGGTTGAACCAAAGGTCTATCCCGATACCGATTGTAAGATAAGAGAGGACAAGGTTGTCACACCCTTAATCCGGTAGGGTATGATGGTTACCCGACCCTTACCTAGGGCCGAGCGAACCCGCAGACTTTCGTAATACTCATA
Source organism: Lycium ferocissimum (assembly GCF_029784015.1). Taxonomy (NCBI): domain Eukaryota; kingdom Viridiplantae; phylum Streptophyta; class Magnoliopsida; order Solanales; family Solanaceae; genus Lycium; species Lycium ferocissimum. The sequence goes on along the minus strand of NW_026713755.1, from coordinate 24,910 downwards.
ATCATACTGGGCCCGCAAAACATGGCATAAGCACATAATGGAATTTTTTTTTTCAAAAACAACATGCCTTTCATCTTTGTCAAATCAAATAAAACTAGCGTCGTATGAAATCTGCAAACATATGAAGTTCGTAGCATAATGCATAATAATACATCGGCTTACATAGCCGCTTACAAAACTGACATATCACACACACGACACTATCTGCAAAGTCTCTACTAACATCTCAGATACCATACAAGCGCACTCAGACTCGGCAGCACTCCGGAGGAAATGGAGCTCGCCAATCCAGCTGGAACGTCTTCCGCTAACATCATCTACTCATCAATCAGGTACCGCGCGTGACGAAACGCATCCCGAAGAAAGGGGGTCAGTACGGAGTATGTACTGAGCATGTAAAGCATGGAATATCGTAAACAGAATCGTAATGAAACGAGGAGGACAGAAAAGTAATACAATAACCAGAAATCATAACGCTTGCCTCTGAAACATAAATCATACATATCAATTTCATACCCAGCTCATCATGGACCGAGAAACGAGTCGAAAATCATCTCGTACATATGCATAGATATAACGTGCCCCGCCCCTAGTGAAGGGCGCGGTAAGTAAACCATCGGACGCGTATACATATAACGTGCCCCGCCCCCCGCGCCGAGGGACGCGGTAAATAAAATCATCATATCATATACATATAACGTGCCCCGCCCCTCTACGAGGGACGCGGTAATTAAAATCATCATATGCATGTACATGTAACGTGCCCCGCCCCTCTAGCGAGGGACGCGGTAAAAGGAATCATCATATGCCATCCCGGCCACCTCCCCCATATCATCATATCATATAACGTGCCCCGCCCCCGCTAGCAAGGGACGCGATAAATATAACGTGCCCCGGCCCTTTAGTGAGGGACGCGGTGAACAATGCAATGAAGTGCACGAATACATGCCCTGGCCCGGGACGCAGTGAAAGAGATAATAACAACTCGCATGAGTAGAGTAGTGAGAAACCATATGCACAAATCATCATATACATACCGTAACATATCATAACATCATAACTTATCATATGAGCTGACATTAACCGATGTGGGATTGGCCTAAACCAATGTGGGATTTGCCTAAACCAGTGTGGAATTTGCCTCACCACTGGGTTTGCCCCACGTTGGGTTTGCCCCACCACCGGCTCCGACTCCCAACCGATCATATTCCGTACATACATATAACATATAACGTGGCATATATACACAGTACCCGGCCGAAAGGGGCTCGGCGTACCGGACACATCATACTCCAGAATACACATCATATTTCAGAATACAAAGATAGTGCGCACGATTACATAACCAGCTCGGGACTTGGCGAAAAATGTAACAACAGAATGCACGAGCGGAATCGTGAGTAACTAAATACAGTTTAAAACATTTTTCAAGACTCAATAGGTTAATCAAAACGAACCATCATTTATAGGCTAAAGCAGTAGTCAAATCAGATTTTCTTCCGAATATCACTCGGGAACATATCAAACCGTACTTCAGAAACCATAGTCACGTATAAAAATCATGTGCATAAAAATCCTTATTTCAGACTTAACCGATAAATAAGTAATCATACTCGGGGGGTCGGAAAGATAGTCATATTGAATTCTTTCAAAAACAGGTCGTTAGAACCAAAGATAGAAAGTCGCGGGACCCACGGACGAGCGTCAACCCAATCCGGGCCCGCCTATGAAAATTAAAGTCTTTACTCGTCATGAAGTCATTTGCGAAGATATCAAAGCGATCCAAGCCTTTTCTTGAAAGTTACGATCGTTCGTAGTTTCGAAATCGTTTGGGAACAAAACTCTTTTGAAAACAAAACTTTTATGGAACTTTTGAAATTTAGTCATACAAAAGACGTAAGATCCTTTCGGAAGAAACCGTATACATAGCATTTTAAATCCAATCATATCAAGGACATACGGATCATAGCTTGACCATATTAAGGATGCCAACATCAAAAGCAAATACGACTCACAAACGTGCTCGGATTTTTACGAGTAGAATTACCCCTGAAGCTCATAACATATCATAACTTAGCCATATCTATGACATGCCAAAGAAGGAAGGTAAGCTTTACATACCTTGATTGCTTCCTAAGATAATCCAAACTCAAGTCTCGGCTTCTCAAAATCTACAACACGTCATTAGACACCAAACGTTAGTCATAGGCACCTCGGAATCCCATTTTAAGCTCGCACTTTATTTACAAAAATTTGGGCAGCATTTCCCCTGTAAATTTGACACCCCGAGAATTTAACTCGACCAAATTCATCACCAACAATACCAACAAACATTCTAACAACATCAACCATTAATTCAAAACGCACTTTAACATCAACAACCTCTTTTCGCACAATGCGACGGCATTCCAATTACGTTCAAATCAACATATATAATCAACCCAACATCATTGCCCACGCGTTCAAATACCAATCCAAAACCATTCAAACATGATTCAATAACATTTCCAACAATCCACAAAATTATTCAAAACAACTCAACCAAAACATAAGGCAACCCGAAACCTTCTAAGTCCAAGGAAATATCAACAACGCATTTCTTTTCTTCCAAATTCATAAACCATACTAACAATCCATACTTTAACAACATTAATCTCAAAAATACAAGAAACCATATTAAGATCACATTAGGTTCCAAAACAGCCCACATGATTTCAACCTCACTTTGAACCATTAAGCCCTCATTTTACAACATAAAATCTACAACACAACATCCTAAACATACCAAATGAAATTAGTTCTTCACTTCTACCTTACACCACACATACACGGCCACAACACAACAATTACAACTTCAACTCGAATCGTTCAATACCTTCATTCTTATCACATAATCCATGACAACAACAACCAAAACACTAAGTAAAAATCAATTCGCCATAACTTGCCAAAAACAGCCCCTATACGGCCAACATCATCATACATAAATTCCATAATTTTTCATCCATTTTTACACATTACAACAACACTCAAACATGCTACATACAATTAATTCACCATTTCTACACAACACACGGCCAAACCTCAATATTCACGGCTCAACTTTAACATCCATATTTTCATGAATTTCATTCATTTCTACATATCACAACATGTACAAATCATCCATAACACATGAAAAAGGAGGTTAAATCTCACCTTTACCTCATAGCTTTCCACTAGGCTAGGGTTTGCAAATGAACCAACACTTGTTCTTGCTACTCCATCAACCACTCCATGTTGTTTTACACCTTCTAAGGAGTTGAAACACATGAAGAAAATAATTTTTGGAAGAAGAATTTTGGTCTTCCTTTTTCTCCTCTCTTGGCCGAACCTCACCCTCTCTTTTCTTTCTCCATTTTTCTTGAACTTTCCAAGGGATAATTGTGATGAATATAATGAGTTAGTCATCCCTCTTATACTTATATAAATCAAACAAGTGTACCATGGCCCACAGTGACATTTCTTTTCATGAATTTAAAATTTCCAAAACTTCACTTTTGGCCCCAAATTTTCATGAAATGTCTAGCTTTCCATAATTCATCTTTTGATCCCAAATTTTCCTTATTCCAAATTTACCCTTAACATTCCATACCAATAAAAGATGAATATGCAACTTATGCACTTTTAACAAAATCGAAAAAAATTGCAACCTTGTCCAAATTTGTCGCAACCGACTTAGAATATTCCAACGTACAAAGTACGGGGTATAACAAAGGTAAAGCATGAAGAATAGTGAAACGACACTAAGGTATTTCTCAGGCTAATTTGAGCACCTTCGCATATTCTTGTGAGGATTGCAACATGATGTGTGACAGGAAAGTTAAGAGCAAAAGCTGAGTAAAGAGGAAATAGAAGAATGTGAATTAAAGATAAAGAAATGACACGAGATAATATGCCTAAAGTTTTACAAGTTGGATTAAGGGAAATCGTGAAATGATTTAAGCGAGACGATCAGAACTAGCTGGTTACTTGAAGATAGTGAATTTGTGTGTCAAATAAAAAAAAATCGTTCAGAGTTATACCAGTTAATGATAGACAGAGCATGGAGCAACTATGTAAAGTTATTATATGAGGGAACCCCAGCGCTACTTGATAACCAACTTTAAAGATTGAAATTAAGAGTTAAAAGAAGAGTGACAGTTAAAGTCTTTTAAAGAAGTCGAGAAGTAATACATGAGGTTGAAGATTCCAGAATATGGACTTCATTATAGGCTTACCCCGCACCCCACGGAAGTATGACTTCTATATGGATTATTGTGGATAGGCTGACAAAATCAGCCCACTTTCTTCCAGTCAGGGTTACTTATTCGGCTGAGGACTATGCGACGTTATATATCAAGGAGATAGTGAGACTTCATGAGGTTCCCACATCTATTATCTCAGACAAAGGAGCTCAGTTTATAGCTAACTTCTGGAGATCATTCCAGAAGGGATTGGGGCACACAGGTGAGCCTTAGCACGATTTTCACCCTCGGATCGACGGACGGACGAGCGTATTATTCGGACGCTAGAAGATATGTTGCGGGCTCGTATTATTGACTTCGAGGTAGGCTAATACAATCATTTGCCACTTATCGAGTTGCTTATAATAATAGCTACCATTCTAATATCCAGATGGCACCGTATGAGGCCTTATATGGGAGGAAGTGCAGGTCACCTATTGATTAGTTCGATGTTGGTGAGACTAAATTAATAGGCCCAGATATGATTCAGCAAGCTGTTAATAAGGTGAAGCTTATTAAGGAAGGGTTATTAGCATCCCAGAGTCGACAAAAGTCATATGCAGATAATTGACGTCGACACTTAGAGTTTCAGATTAGTGATTGGGTATTCCTGAAGGTGTCACCCATGAAGGATGTAATGAGATTCGACAAGAAAGGGAAACTTAACCCGAGGTACATTGGGCCTTATCAGATTGTTCGTAAGGTAGGCAAGGTTGCCTATGATTTACACCTACCATATGATTTGGAAGCAGTGCACCCAGTCTTTCACGTATCGATGCTGCGCAAATGTAATGGTGACCCTTCTAGAGTATTCCCAGTGGATGATGACCTGGGAAGCCGAAGAGAGGATGAAGAATAAGTATCCTTACTTGTTCCCAATGCCTACAGGTAATCTAAATTCCTCACTTGATTATATTAATTGGTGGATGAGACTATGTGTTATCGCAATAAAAGAGACTCCCGAAATCTTTATAAGACCTTGTGAGGCCAGTTTAACATTCGAGGACGAATGTTCTAAAGGGGGGAAGGATGTTATATCCCATATTTTTATATAACGGAGTATTTGTAAGCTAATCGATATAAGTCCAAGGACAAGATTATTTTTGGATATGAGACAAGGACTTTTAATCCCGATTTTAATAATTGCACGGTTTGCTAATTAATTACAATTAGTGGAAATATTAGTGGAGATTTGGGATTAATTTACCATGATTAGATTATTAAGTGGGGATTAGTGATTAAATTATGATTAATTAAGATTAAATAATGCACTAAGTGGGCCCCACTACAACATGGCCAAATCTGATTGGTCCATGCCATAGTGGGACACTTGTCAACATTTAGGGCAGCATATATATATATATAGTTTGATGACCAAGCTGATCATAATTCATCTTCCAAGTTAAACAAGAGAGAGGAGCTCTCTATCTTCACAAATTGAGTTAGAGAGAGAGAGAGAGAGAGAGCACCACGGCCATGGCAGCTCCATATAGCTCATGGCCAGCTTTATTTTACACCATTAAAATGCAAAATCTCACCTTGAATTGAAGAAGGAAGCATGAACAACCATGGCTGCCAAGCTCATGGCTATGGCAGCCTTTGATCAACTCAAGTTTTGATAGCAAAAGAATTAATTTCTAAGGTGTTCTAATCATTCAAAGGAGGCAGCAACATAGGGATTTAAATTGAAGAAGAAGAGGTGGTGCGAATTGTGCAAGCTATTATACAATCTGTCCAAATTAAAGTGAGGTAAGATTTCTTCTTTTTGTTATGAAATTGAAGTTAATGATGTTGTAATGGAAAGATTAGATTGTATTGAGTGGAATTGGAAGTAAGAAAATTGCATGATTTCGTTGGAGTTGTAAATTGGACAGAATTGGAGTTGTTCAAATTAGGTTGGGTTTGATTGTTGTTGTTGTTATTATTGTTGTGGATTGTATGTTAAAAGTGAAGGAATTGTATATGTTGATGTTAAGATGTTGCTAGGCCGTGTAGGGGGCTGTTTCATTTGGAAATGGTGAATTAATTTTGATTAACATTTTGGTTGTTGTTGTCATGGATTATGTGATGAAAATTAAGGAATTAAATGATTAAAGTTGAAGTTGAATTTGTTTTGTGGGCTGTTGTAAGGGTTTATTGTGATATTAATGTAGTTTCCTTGCATATAGATGGATGGTGTTGTTGTCGTATGGTTGCTGGTATATTTTACTAAATTAGACGAAAAGAGTGTATGAAATAACGTATAAGAACCGTATGTGCTTTGCTTGGTGTATTCGTAGGTGTTCGTCAGATTTTCGGGCATCTTTATGTTGTTGGTTAGGGGCTGTTTTGGATATGTTGTTGTTCTTGTTGAGTTGGAAAATTAATTATAGTTAAGAGTATATATTGTGTTGTTATGTTGGTTGGGCTGTTAGGAAGTCGTTTCGATGAAAATGTTATGACTATGGATCGTTAAGAATGACTTGAATGTGTCGTAGTCGTATGTAGATTATTATCGAATGTTGTAACATGTGGGTTGATTGGAATGTTATGCGGGCCGTTCGGAGTATTCTCGAATCTTGTCTTGATTAGTCTCAATATAGTACTTGAACGTGTAGTTGTTGATGTTGACTTGGTTATTATGTAGTTGGTTGAATATAAGGGAAATGCCGTCTAATCTTCTAGAAGCGAGCTACTAACGTTGGAATGCGTTTTGAATCTTTTCATAGCTTAACCATAGTTCTTAACGTCTTAATATAGGTTGAGACGCTTCGGGTAGCGTATACGTGTTATGTCACGGATAAGCGTTGAAGGTATGTAAAGCTAACCCTTCTTTCTTTTGGCATGTCTTAGATACAAGTGACGTATGATGTGAGCTTGGGGGTAATTCCATTCATAAGTTCGGAGTGTGATTCATGATTCTTATTCACTTCTTGATGTTAGAACTCGTAAGGTAATTGAGCTATTGCCCCTCGAGTCTTCTATACGTTGGATAGTAGTTGGTATGTAAAAGTTCCTATTCTTAAAGACTCTACAATGACTAATGTCCTTGACTTCCATAAGCTATTTCATGTTATCTTGATACGTGTCTATGATTCCTGAGGCTCTATTTGATATAGTTCATAGTGACATTCAAAGAGTACTTAACATGACTATCGCCTCGATACTCGAATGTTAGTTTATTTTACTTGTTCTATTGAATCTCAGATGATAGTTGCATATGGTTTCTCATGATACACTACTCGTGCATACTGTTATTGTATCATTCACCGAGTCCCGAGCCGGGTATGTTATCATGCACAGTTTTACTACATTATTCACCGAGTCCCAGATGGGCCGGGTATGGTATATGAGGCTATTTTTATATCGATTTGGTGTAATGCATAAGTTGTTTATGAATTTTATTGGTATGGAATATTAAGGGAAATTAGGGGCTAGAAGTTGAAATAAAAATTTCATGAAAAGGCCAAAGTGGCCGTGTGTTAAGGTGGGACCCACATGTCGGGATTTTATAAAGGACATATGAAGAGATATATGGGTAGTACATGTGAAGTTGAGCAAGTCCTAAGAAGGACCCATAAGCTAAAAATGAGTGTAAGCCCTCCAAAAGGACGATTTAAGAAAACGTCTTCGGGTGATCTGACTTCGAGGGGCCAAAACGGTATTATGAGTTTGGAATTTGGGAAAACTCCCAGAATGAAAGTTGTATATAATTGAAATATCTTTCCAACCATAGGTCGTGGGTTCACAGGCGACATCGGGATAAGGAGATATGGACGTTTTAAGGCAGAAAGGTCAGTGGGCTAGGCCCAACCCGAGCCCAACCGGGTCAGGCCCATTACCCACACCTTTTTAAATGAAATATCAGCCTTTTCTCCTCATTTTTCATACCAAAACACCCAGAAAATTCTGGAGAAAAAGAGAGAGGAGAGCCTAGAGAGAAAAACTAATTTTGACCAAAATCCGCGCCCCGAATTCCGAAGCCCATGAAGAGAAAAGTGTCGTACGTCGCGTTGCCTTCAATTTGAGCTAAAAATCAACCAAGAAGAAGAGGGTGGACGTGGTGGCTGCACACTTGAGGTAAGATTAAGGTTCCTTTTCATTGTTAACAAGTTTATTCGAGTTTTAACGGATTAGAACGGAGGAATAGTGTGTAGAAATGGATGAAATTCATGAAACTTTGCATGTTGAAGTTGAGCCGTGTAGTGGGCTGTTTTGTAGAACATGATGAATTAATTTTATTTAGTGTTTTAGTTGATGATTGTTGTGGATTATATGATGAAAATGAAGGTTTAATGATTTAAATTGAAGTTGTAATCATTTGTGGGTTGTTGTAGAAGTTAATGTGATTTTAGCATAGTTTCTTGTATTTATGAAAATGGAGTTGTTAACGTGTGGATTGTTGATATAGTTTATGAATTTGGAAGAAAGAAATGTGTTGTTGTTGTTCCTATGGAAATTGGGAAGTTTCGGATGAGGTTGTAAGTTGGTTGGGCCATTTGGAATGTTGTGTGGATTGTTTGAAATGTTCTTGAGTTTTGTTTGAATGGTTTCGGATTGGTACTTGCATGTATGAGCATTGGCGTTGGCTTAATTGTATGTGGTGATTTGAATGTAAATGAAATGTCGTCGAATTATATAGAAAAGAGTTACTAACGTTAGAATGCGTTTTGAATGACTTGTTGATGTTGTTAGTATGGTTGTTGGTATTGTTGTTGAAGATTTGGCCGAGTTGAATTCTCGGGGTTGTTGAATTTACAGGGGAAATGCTGCCCAAATTTACGTAAATGAAGTGCTAGTTTAGAATCGGATTTCTAAGTGCTTATGACTAATGGTTGGTGTCTAACGACGTTGTTGTAGATGTTGGGAAGCCGAGACTTAAATTCGGATTAGCTTAGGAAGCGGACGAGGTATGTAAAGCCTAACCTTTCTTTCTTTTGGCATGTCTTAGTTGTAAGTAGGCTATGCTACGAGCCTCGGGGTAACTCTATTCTTGCGATCCGAGCATGTCTACGATTCTTATTCACTTCTTAATGTTGGCATTTGTAATGTACTAGAATAATGGTCCTTATGTCTTTGGTATGATTGGATTTCAAAGTTTGCATAAAAAGTTTTGTTCCTAAAGGGTTCTATGTCGAAAAAGGGCCGTAACTTTCGTAGACAAGACCGGATCGCCTCGATATGCTCGTAGAAGGTTCTGTAACGTATAATGACTATACCTTCCATAGGCGGGCTCGGATTGGGTTGACGCTCGTCCGTGGGTCCCGCGACCTTCCTTTGTGTAGTTCTAACGACTTTTGAAAGGACTTAGCATGACTATCGTCTCAACCCCCGAGCGTCGATTACTTACTTACCTATCGAGTCTGTAATGACGATTATGTTCTTGATTTTCCATAAGCTACTTCATATGGTTTTGAAACGTATCTATGATTTCTAAAGTTATATTTGACTATTCTCTTGGTTTTAAATGATAGTTCGTTTTGGCTATTTTATGGAGTTTTTGAAAATGTTTTAAACTGCATATAGTTACTCACGACTCTTTCGTGCATTGGTTACTACATCTTTCGCCGAGTCCCGGGCCGGTTATGTTATCGTGCGCACTATGTTATATTCCGGTGTTATTCTGTGTTACGGTTCACCGAGCTCCTCGCTAGAGGGCCGGGTTCCGTTTATATTCGGTGTTATGCTGTGTTATGGCGTTATGATGTGTTATGATGTGTGATGGGGATACGGAGATATGAAATCTTCTGGTGTTATGCTGTGTTATGGCGCCAATGACGGGAGGGCGACCATATTCCTGAGCCCCCATGCATGATTTGTGTTTTAATAAGTAAGCATTTTGGTATTTTGAAAGTTGCATTTACTTTCTGTACTTCTTGGTCCGATTATGATCCTGTTTACTATATTTCATGCTTTGCATACTCAGTACATATTTCGTACTGACCCCCTTTCTTCGGGGGCTGCGTTTCATGCCCGCAGGTACAGATACTCGCTTTGGTGATCCGCCAGCTTAGGATTTCCACTCAGCTATTTTGGAGCGCTCCCTTGTTCCGGAGCCTATGTTTTGGTGCAGACTCTTCCGATGCATATGTATATGTCTATTCATGGGTACGGCGGGGCCCTGTCCCGTCATATGATTCTGTTATTACTCTTAGAGGTCTGTAGACACATATGTGTGGGTTGTGGGTAATCACTGTTCAGTTGTGTCTGTGTGATTTGTGACTTGGACGTCCCCCTATACTATGATAGCCTTACCGGCTTATGTGTGATATATATTTATATGCGAAAGATATGACGACGATATGTATATATATATTTGTGACGGAAAGGGTGACGTTTCACTTTTGTATGTATAAGATTGGTTATGCTAGCTATGGTCGACGTCGATCTTCGTATATGTATAAATCTGTTTGTATCTTTGTATGGTTAATGGGTATGTACGGGTGCCCAGCTCGGGCACTAGTCGCGGCCTACGGGGTTGGGTCGTGACAGAAGTGGTATCAGAGCAGTTCGTCCTCGGATTGTCTACAGACCGTGTCCGGCAGAGTCTTGTTTATGGTGTGAAGCCGGCCACACTTATAAACAGAGGGCGCGGGGCATTTAGGAATCAGTGACCCTTCTTCTCGTCTTAGATCGTGCGATAGAGCCAAGTCGTAGGAAATGAGATTCCTTATACTAACTTGTGATTTCAGCAGAAGGACGACATCGACAGAAGGAAGTGATTGACGATATTGGAAGTTACAAAGCACGCAGGTAAGCTAAGGTACGAAAGGTATATGTCGAATAAGGTATTGAAGTACGAGCGAAATGTAAAGTTGAAAACCGAAAGGGAAAGTAAACAGGAAAGTGTAACAGGTGCAGTTCGAGTTGGACATACGAGGTAAGACCACCATTTTCATACTGTTGTCGATATTGGGAGCCCTGTGTGTGGCGTGATATGATATGATATGTATATATATATATATATATATATATATATATATATATATATATATATATATATATATATATGGCCCTGTGAGGCATTGTTGGTATTTCCTGCGTGCAGGTTTTGAGATAGTAAGAAATATAGAGGAAACTCTGCCGAAATTTTCAAGAAATAAAAAGAGAATGAGATATGGGTTTGTGATATGCTTTGAAAGGTCGTGTCAATAGTAAGGATAGGATTTGACTAAGTTGCAAGTACGGCTGACCTTGAGAAATAAGTTACTGTTGAATTGATGGTAATAGTAATTAGGAGGTCGATATCGATATGATGAAAAGGATTTGGAAAGGGCTTGTGATATGAAGAAGACGATTTAGAAGAGATTGGCAAATCTTGATAGAGTGTTATATTAAGGTGACCAAAATGTCGAAAGAGCGGAAGAGTAAGAAACACGAGGGAGTAAAGCCTCCAAGAGAGACGACGGGCAAAGCACGGCACGGTTTGGATAAAGATTTGAGGGATAAAGGTTAAAGGGACAGTTGTGGCAGGAAGCTAAAGGAATAGTGGTGGCAAAAGCCCAAGGATTTAGTTTGAACTCGAATTATGAATTGCCATAAGTGTAGCTGTACTGTGAAGGATAGCGAAGGGTGCAAAACCATTTCGTATATACATACTTGGGATCGATGGAAGTAGTCCTGGGAAGGAACTAGGAGGAATAGTTTAAGGGACATGACCATTGTACTCGCTAGCGAGCCATAGAACGAATAAGGAAGGCTTATCGAGTTCTGTAAGGGAAGTTTGGAATAAGGGTTATATAATAACGGAAATGATAGCGAGTGTAAGAAAAGAAAGGGTAATTGGAAGAAGGAAATAAGAAGAAGCGAGATAACAGTGTAGTAAGAGACCATGACATGTGTGGCCAAGGATGCGAGTACTATAAGTGACGGGATTGTGAAAGACTCGGTTATAGAAAGGATGAAGAACGAGATAAAATGAGAACGGAAATCCAGAGGCCGATAACCAAGTATTTATAAGTAACGGCGATCGAGGTATGTTCCTCACCATTGGGAATCTGGAAGTCTAGGACGGAAAGTAGTCATATCCATAGGTGAAAAAGTGAATATTGAGGATTGAAAAAAAAAGGGCTAAAATAGTAATTGTGGAGTCAGAAGAGTAAGAGACCCTTTCTAATGCGGAAGGAGATGTGTTATGAGAACATTTTGGAATCTGTTAAGACTTCAACTTACTCCAGATTATGTGATGAAGGTCATGCGGTGAGGTGGACGCGATCATACTAGCATTAAAGCATCGTATTTCATCAGAGTTCCAAGGTTAAGCGTCTTTGGAGTGAGAGAAATTTTAGGATGGGTGACCCCGGGGAAATGTTCTGAAAGTTTTATAAATTCAGACATAAGAAGCAAATGAGAAGCTAGAGTAATCTAAGGAAAAATTAGAGTGGGCAGAAACCTTAAGAGGTCGCGTAGAACGGGGCGGATTAGACCGGTGAAGAGAAAGAAAGTGCACCACAGTTCTAGAATTAGGGTGAGTTTGAGTAGTGTTTGGGAATATTTTGTAAACGAGATGCTGGTAACTATGTATATATATAGGTGCACATGATATCCCGCACATGGCTATATCAGCGGATACGTGTATTCCGGCAACCAACGTGGCGGTATATGGAAGGCATTGATCGGACAGGGCAACGAGGTTCAAGTGGAAAAAAAAATATAAATGGCACAAATGTTACAAGGCAAGCTGATGTTGTTTTCACTACAGGTTAAGCTAGGAAAGTTCTAATACAATGATATTTGGAAAAGAAAGGAAGTGAGTAGATGGAAAGGCAAGGAATAAAAGTGACGCCTAATTGAGATTGGAAATACGGACATAGGGCAAAGTATAAACGGATAATAGTATAAGTACGCCCTTAAGGGGGGAAGCGAGTGCGAGAGATGCAAGTGTAAGATGGGGACAATCGACACTACAATATATTTGATACGGATGCTTGGGCTACAGGTAAGATCCCTGCTGAGACAAGTTAGTAAGATCTAAAAGCCAGCAATAAAGGGGTAGAAGTTAGGATGATAATTGAGACAGTGCTGAGAATTAATTGTAGAGATCTTAAATGATATGACATTGGAAAGTGGGTGCTAAAAACAAAAAAGGGGAGAGAATACGATAAGAGAATGATAACGAGTAACTTACGGAGACATCGTGAAAGGCAACACTGCTATGCTGGATTAGAGGTTAAGATGTGGGCAATAGAGTTGTTCGCTAATGATACGGCGACCTATAAGTAGCAAGGGAGAAAGATAGAAAACCTCCTATAGTAGGAAGTGAGAAAAGGAAGGGAAAGGAGTATGACAAGATAGGCTACCAACGAATGTTAGTACGGAGGGGAGATGTGAAATAGCATGAACCAGGAAGAAGGAAAGATCGTGACTAAGATTGAATACACTTTATACAAGTCGTACAAGAGTAGTTATGTTACCCATGAGCATTATATGCTAGGGATGAGACCAAGCAAATACTTAATGAGGAAAAGTTTGGATTCAGTAATAACAATATGGTTACGAGATTTTTGGGTGCATTAAGGAAAGATGTAAAGATGGTTTAAGCTTTGAATTACCGAGATAGAATTTGTGCGAGGACAAACAGGACATGGCTATGGTTGAACTAAAGACCTATCCCGATACCAAGATAAGAGAGGCAAAGACGAAGTAAAACATAAGGATTAGTGAAGCCACGCTAAGGTATTTCTTGGGCTAATTTGAGCACCTTCGTATATTCGCGTAAAGATTGCAACATCATGTGTGACAGGAAAGTTGAGAGCAAAATCTGAGCAAAGGGACAATAGAAGAGTTTGAATTAAAGATAAAGAGACGACACGAGATAATGTGCCTAGAATGTTACAAGTTGAGACGATTATAAGACGATTTAAGCAAGATGATCAGAACTAGCTGGTCACTAAAAGAGGGTGAATTTAGACGTCAAATTCTTTTAGAAGTATACCAGCTGATGATAGTTAAAGCCAGGAGCGGCTATGTAAAGTTATTATATGAGGGGACTTCGTCGCTACTTGATAACTAACTCCAAAGACAGAGACTAAGAGCAAAAGATAGAGTGATAATTAAAGCCTTTTAAAGGAGTTGAGAAGAAATACATGAGGCTCGGTATGGCAGAAAGTGCGGATCACCTACGGGCTAGTTTGATGTTGAGGAAGACTAAGTTAATCGGCCCAGATATGACTCAGCAAGCCATTGATAAGGTAACACTTGTTTGGGGAAAGGTTACTAACAGCTCAGAGTCGACAGAAGTCATATGCAGATAATCGACGTCGACACTTAGGGTTCCAGGTTGGCGAGTGAGCATTCTTGAAGATATCACCCATAAAAAGTGTAATGAGGTTTGACAAAAAGGAAAACCCCCGAGATCCTTGTAAGACCTTATGAGACTAGTTTAACATTCGAGGACGAATGTTCAAAAGGGGGGAAGGATGTTATATCCCGTATTTTGTACGTTGGAATATTTTAAGTTAGTTGCGACAAGTTAAGGACAAGGCTATTTTTCGATTTGGTGTAATGCATAAGTTGTTTATGAATTTTATTGGTATGGAATATTAAGGAAATTAGGGGCTAGAAGTTGAAATAAAAATTTCATGAAAAGGCCAAAGTGGCCGTGTGTTAAGGTGGGACCCACATGTCGGGATTTTATAAAGGACATATGAAGAGATATATGGGTAGTACATGTGAAGTTGAGCAAGTCCTAAGAAGGACCCATAAGCTAAAAATGAGTGTAAGCCCTCCAAAAGGACGATTTAAGAAAACGTCTTCGGGTGATCTGACTTCGAGGGGCCAAAACGGTATTATGAGTTTGGAATTTGGGAAAACTCCCAGAATGAAAGTTGTAGATAATTGAAATATCTTTCCAACCATAGGTCGTGGGTTCACGGGAGACATCGGGATAAGGAGATATGGACGTTTTAAGGCGAAAGGTCGGTGGGCCGGGCCCCAACCCGAGCCCAACCGGGTCAGGCCCATTACCCACACCTTTTTAAATGAAATATCAGCCTTTTCTCCTCATTTTTCATACCAAAACACCCAGAAAATTCTGGAGAAAAAGAGAGAGGAGAGCCTAGAGAGAAAAATTAATTTTGACCAAAATCCGCGCCCCGAATTCCGAAGCCCATGAAGAGAAAAGTGTCGTACGTCGCGTTGCCTTCAATTTGAGCTAAAAATCAACCAAGAAGAAGAGGGTGGACGTGGTGGCTGCACACTTGAGGTAAGATTAAGGTTCCTTTTCATTGTTAACAAGTTTATTCAGAGTTTTAACGGATTAGAACGGAGGGAATAGTGTGTAGAAATGGATGAAATTCATGAAACTTTGCATGTTGAAGTTGAGCCGTGTAGTGGGCTGTTTTGTAGAACATGATGAATTAATTTTATTTAGTGTTTTAGTTGATGATTGTTGTGGATTATATGATGAAAATGAAGGTTTAATGATTTAAATTGAAGTTGTAATCATTTGTGGGTTGTTGTAGAAGTTAATGTGATTTTAGCATAGTTTCTTGTATTTATGAAAATGGAGTTGTTAACGTGTGGATTGTTGATATAGTTTATGAATTTGGAAGAAAGAAATGTGTTGTTGTTGTTCCTATGGAAATTGGGAAGTTTCGGATGAGGTTGTAAGTTGGTTGGGCCGTTTGGAATGTTGTGTGGATTGTTTGAAATGTTCTTGAGTTTTGTTTGAATGGTTTCGGATTGGTACTTGCATGTATGAGCATTGGCGTTGGCTTAATTGTATGTGGTGATTTGAATGTAAATGAAATGCCGTCGAATTATATAGAAAAGAGTTACTAACGTTAGAATGCATTTTGAATGACTTGTTGATGTTGTTAGTATGGTTGTTGGTATTGTTGTTGAAGATTTGGCCGAGTTGAATTCTCGGGGTTGTTGAATTTACAGGGGAAATGCTGCCCAAATTTCTGTAAATGAAGTGCTAGTTTAGAATCGGATTTCTAAGTGCTTATGACTAATGGTTGGTGTCTAACGACGTTGTTGTAGATGTTGGGAAGCCGAGACTTAAATTCGGATTAGCTTAGGAAGCGGACGAGGTATGTAAAGCCTAACCTTTCCTTCTTTTGGCATGTCTTAGTTGTAAGTAGGCTATGCTACGAGCCTCGGGGTAACTCTATTCTTGCGATCCGAGCATGTCTACGATTCTTATTCACTTCTTAATGTTGGCATTTGTAATGTACTAGAATAATGGTCCTTATGTCTTTGGTATGATTGGATTTCAAAGTTTGCATAAAAAGTTTTGTTCCTAAAGGGTTCTATGTCGAAAAAGGGCCGTAACTTTCGTAGACAGAACCGGATCGCCTCGATATGCTCGTAGAAGGTTCTGTAACCTATAATGACTATACCTTCCATAGGCGGGCTCGGATTGGGTTGACGCTCGTCCGTGGGTCCCGCGACCTTCCTTTGTGTAGTTCTAACGACTTTTGAAAGGACTTAGCATGACTATCGTCTCAACCCCCGAGCGTCGATTACTTACTTACCTATCGAGTCTGTAATGACGATTATGTTCTTGTTTTCCATAAGCTACTTCATATGGTTTTGGTACGTATCTATGATTTCTAAAGTTCTATTTGATATGTTCCAGAGTGACATTCGGGGGAAACTTAATTTGACTATTCTCTTGGTTTTAAATGATAGTTCGTTTTGACTACTCTATGGAGTTTTTGAAAATGTTTTTAAATTGCATATGGTTACTCACGACTCTGCTCGTGCATTCTGTTACTACATCTTTCGCCGAGTCCCGGGCCGGTTATGTCGTCGTGCGCACTATGTTATATTCCGGTGTTATGCTGTGTTACGGTTCACCGAGCTCCTCGCTAGAGGGTCGGGTTTCCGTTTATATTCGGTGTTATGCTGTGTTATGGCGTTATGATGTGTTATGTGTGTGTCGGGGGATACGGAGATATGAAATCTTACGGTGTTATGATGTGTTATGGCGCCAATGACGGGAGGGCGACCATATTCCCGAGCCCCCATGCATGATTGTGTTTTAATAAGTAAGCATTTTGATATTTTGAAAGTTGCACTTATTTTACGTACTTCTTGGTCCGATTATGGTCCTCTTTACTATATTTCTTGCTTTGCATACTCGGTACATATTTCGTGCGACCCCTTTCTTCGAAGGGCTGCGTTTCATGCCCGCGTACGGATACTCGCTTTGGTGATCCGCCGGCTTAGGATTTCTACTCAGCTATTTTGGAGCGCTCCCTTGTTTCGGAGCCTATGTTTTGGTACAGACTCTTCCGATGCATATGTATATGTCTATTCATGGGTACGGCGGGGCCCTGTCCCGTCATATGATTCTGTTATTGCTCTTAGGGGTCTGTAGACACATATGTGCGGGTTGTGGGCAGTTATTGTACAGTTGTGTCTGTTTGGTTTGTGTTCTTGACGTCCCCCCCTGTATTATGATTGTTATATCCCGTATTTCGTACATTGGGACAATCCGGGTTAACCATGAAAAGTTAGGGACAAAATCATTCCGGGATACGAAGTTGGGACTTTTGACCTTCGATTTCGTTTTAAGACCTAAGTTGTTCATGAATTTGTTGGTATGGAACATTTAGGAAAATTTGGGACCAAAAATGGAATAAGTGAAAGTTGGGAATTATTGAATTTTGGCCATATTGGCCATGTGGTGTGGAGATGGTCCCACACATTTTTGTGTAAATTTAATTGTCCAACCCATGTGTGGGCCATGGACACTTGGACAATATATATGTGATCATAAAAGATGACCAAGTAGTCATCTTTTCTATTCTCAACACTTAGAAAATAAAACAAGAACTTTGAGAGCAAAAAAAGGCCATTCGGCCAAGCCTCTTAGAAATTGAAGATCAAATTGAGCCATCCCAAAATTATTTCTTTGGTGCAAATCCACTAATTGGAGGTCCCTAAGTAGCGTGGAAGTGTTGTTTGGGTCATCAAACCATCCGTTGTGTAAATCGCAAACCCTAGCTAAGTTGTGGAGTTGAAGAAGAAAGGTAAGATTTAATCATGTTTTATGTGTTATGAATGGTGTATGTATGTTGTAGTATGCTAAAATGGATGGAAATCATGAAATATGGTGTGTTGGAGTTGAGTCGTGTAGGGTGTGTATGATCGTGTAGGTGTGTGTGTTGTGTTGAGATGGTGAATTGATTTTATGTAGCATGTTTAGTTGTGTAGTGTGAAGAAATGAATGAGAATCATCATATATGTGTGTGTAGGGTTGGCCAAATATAGGGCCATGTTGTGTGAATGAGAATGAATTAATTCTATTTGGAATTGTGAATGTTGTCGTTATGAATCCTATGTTGGAAATGAGAGTTTAATGACTCAAGATTGATGTTGTAATTGTATGGGCTGATTTGGAGAATCATGTGTATTTAATGTAATTTTTATATTTAAGAGAATGACATTGTTAGAATGTGGATTGTTGGTGCAAATCATGATTCGGAAGTTAGAAATGTGTTATGGATGTTGTTCTCGGGTTTGGGACTGTTTTCGGGTAAATTGGAGCATTTGTTGGATTGTTGGAAATATTGTATGAATTGCTTATAATGTTCTTGAATGTTGTTGGTATGAGTTCGGGCAAGTATTTGAATATATAAGCATTGATGTTAGCTTTGAAGGTAAGCCGTCGAATTGAATGTTATGAATGTTGTTGAATGATGTAAAAAAGGGTTATTAATGTTATATTGCGTTTCGGATTGATTATTGATGTTGCTAGTTTGGTTGTTGGTGTTGTTGTTGTTGATTTGATCGAGTTAAATTCTCTGGTTGGCTATTTACGGGGTAAATGCTGCCCAAATTTCCGTAGAATTATGTGTTAATTTGGAAATGAACTTCTAAACGCATATAGTAACGTTGATATTTATTGATGTTATGTAGACTTTGGGCAGCCCGAGACATAGGTTTGATTTGGACTAGCTTGAGTTTGAGCTAGCGTTGAGAGCATTCGAGGTATGTGAAGCTTATCCTTCTTTCTTTTTGGCATGTCCTAGACGCAAGTAAGTTGTGATATGTTATGAGCCTTGGGGATAATCCTATTCTTAAAATCCGAATACGTTTATGATTCAGATTTGCTTCTTGATGTTGGCATCCTTAGTGTGGTCAAGCTATAGACTGTATGTCTTCGATATGATTGGATTTGAAATACTATGTAAACGGTTTGTTCCGAAAAGATTTTATGTCCACAACGTCCGTAACTTTTACGAATGAACCGGATGGCTTTGATAAGCTCGTAAACGATTCTTATTTGTTTCTTGACATTTGTATTCATAACGTAGTCGAATTATGGTCCCTATGTCTTTTGTATGACTAAGTTTCAAAAGTTGTCTAAAAATTTTGTTTTTAAATAAAAGTGTTTTGCTCCTAAATGGTTCCGAAAACTACGGACGGCCGTAACTTCTATATATGGTCTCGGATTGTTGTGAAACGTTCGTGGAGGTCTCTATAACGTATAATGATTATGATTTTCATAAATGGGCCCGGATTTGGGTTAACGCTCGCCCGTGGGTCCCGCGACTTTCTATGTTTGGTTCTAATGACCTATTTTCGAAAGAACTTAATATGACTACCTTTCCGACCCCCGAATATGATTATATGATTATATATTTATCTGTTGAGTCCGAAATGACGTTTCGTATACTTATGATTCCATACGTACCTATGATTTCTGAAGTTCGGTTTGATATGCTCCCGAGTGATATTCGGAAGAAAATCTGATTTGACTATTGTTTCGATTTTGAACTAACAGTTCATTTTGATTATCTTATTGGGTCTTTGTGAGTGTTTTGCATTGCATGTGATTTCCCACGATTCTGCTCATGCATTATGTTTTTGCATCCTTCGCCGAGTCCCGGGCCGGTATTTTATCGTGCGCACTGTGTTATATTCCGAAGTATGTGATATGTGATATTGACCGCTGGACTTTTGACCGCGGTATGTGATATGTGATATTGCCCGCTGGACATTTGACCGCAGGCTGCGACATTGACCGCTGGACTTTTGACCGCGGTATGTCGGGTTTCGGAGACATGAAATCTTCTGGAGTATGATGTGTTATGGTGCCCGAGACAGGAGGGGCGACCATGTTCTTTCTGCTGGGTCCCATTGTGGACCGTATGTGTTATGTGATATGGTATGCGATGATTTGATGATATGATAATCTGATACGATATGATATACGATGATATGATGTGATATATGATTATTATGTTATATATGGATCGGGCCGTACGTTCCTCGGCATTATTATATTATACGGATCGGGCCGTACGTTCCTCGGCATTATTATGTTATATATGGATCGGTACATACGTTCCATGACACTACCAGTATATTGTTTATGCATATGATGACTATCTACTTATACCACTCAGTTCCATTTTGGACCGGATATGATACAGAACATTAATATGCATGATTTGTATTCCAGGAGTAGGCGTTTTGGTCATTCTGACTATTATGTTTGTCTTTTTACACCTACGATGTTCGGTTTGTGCTTCGGATGCGAGTACTTTTGGTATTCGGCTATTATGCTCACTTTACGTACTCCTTACTATGGTTATGACCTCGTTTTACGTATCCTATGCTTTGCATACTTAGTACATATTCATCGACCCCTTTCTTCGGGGTGCGTTTCATGCCGCGGTACGGATACACATTTTGGTGACCAGCCGGCGTAGGATTTCCATTCTCTGTTCGGAGTGCTCCTTTGTTCTCGAGCCAATATTTTGGGTATATACTCCTCCGTTGTATATGTTTATGTTTATTCGGGGAGTACGGCGGGGCCACAGTCCCATCATATGTGTTATATGCAGGCATTTTTTCGCCTATTCGGAAAATTTGAAATAATGGTGATTTATGAGAAGGGAGGCCATGTTTGAATTTTCTTAGTAGGTGTGTGTGGCGGATACGAAAGTTTGTATGTGGAAACACCGGAGAGGCTTAAGGGTAAAGTTGGAATTTTAGAAATTTTTTCGGGAATTACAAAGTGAGAATTTTAATCAAGTGGGCTTAAAAAAAAAAAAAAAAAATGAAAAACAAGGCCCAAACTTGAGGGGTGGCCGGCCATGAAAGTGGCCCAAGCCCATGATATTAAATTTGTCATGTGACAAATTAATATAAGTAAGTGAAGGTTCAAGAAAACTCAAGAAAACAAAGCAAAAATCAAGAACAAGAGTAAGGGAGAAAAACGGCCAAGAAAGAGAGAGAAAAAGAGGAGAAAAATATTTCTAGAGCTTGATTTTTAATTCAAAAATTCGGCTCTTCTTGGAATTCTACTATGTTCAAGACGCCCTCCAAGTTGGCATAATTATTTTGGCAAGAAAGTGTCTCTTTTGGAGAGAAGAGTTTATTGGAGAAAGGTAAGGATTTATGTTTTTGTTATGTTATGGAAGAATTGTTGTGTTGTAGTATGGAGAATTGGTTAGAGTTTATAAAAATATGAAAATTTCATGAATAGGCCGTGTGTGTGTATATGTGTATAGCCGTGCATGTGTGCATAGTTGTGTATGGAATGTGTTGAATATTATTGCATAATCTAGTTGGAGTTATGGTGAAAATTGTATTGGAAATGAAAGTTGAATGAATTAGTGAAAGTTGGAAAATAAGAGGTATGGCCGTGTGGTATGCATGGTGTGGGAGGAAAATGAATTGAACTTTATTTAGCTTGTTAGTTGTGTCGTTATGATATTTGTGACGTAAATAGAGGTTTAATGAATGGAGTCGCCATTGAAAATGGTTGTATGTTGTCATGGCGAATTTATGTGGAACTTTGTATGATTTTTGTATGAATATGGAAGTAAGGTTTGTATGCGGATTATAGTTATTGTAAATGGATTAGGAAGATGGAAATGTGTTATGAATTTATATGTCAAAGGTTGGAAGAATTAACTAAGTCATGGCGTTGTTGGAAAGTTTGCATAATTTGTGCATCTTGTATATATGTTGTAGGAATGTTATGATATGTTTCCGATTGGTATTGTAATGATCTTGGCAAATAATGAATGTGAAAATATTGGATTTGAGTTGGAAACGCGAAGTTGGAATGAGGGTTATAACATTATGTTGGAAAAATGACTAAACCGGTTATATCGTATTATGTTGTGGTTGTTGATGTTCTTGATGTTGTTGTTGGTTGTTTTAAAAATGAGTTGAATCTCGGGGGTGTCGTACTTATAGGGGGAGGTGCTTGCCCGAAATTTGGTAGCCAATATCTAACAAAGTCGTAATGTTAAGCTTGCATGAATAATAGCTGGTAAGGATGACCATTTGCGGATTTTCGGCGAAACGGGAATCAAGATTTGACGAGGCGTAAGGCATAACGAAGGTATGTGGGGCCTTCCCTATTCTTTCTTGGCATGTTACGAGCATACTAGGCTTGAAAAGCGGGCCTTGATTGCGCTCGCATCTCAAAATCTAAGATTGAAAATGGCGTCAAATTGTTCGATGCAATTGAACACATTCCTTCAGGTTGTCGTCGAAATGGTTTGTATATATGGAACCTTCCCTAATGGACCCGGATTGTCCCAAACGCCCGTAAATGATTTCATAAAGTTTGTGATCCATGATTTATGTCAACAGCCTCGATTTGACCCGAGTGGCCACGCAGGCTCCGAGACCTCTTACTATGTTTTAATTGACTTACTGTTATATAATGTTTAAGGAAATCTTTTTGATTATTGTACTGATGTCGGACGATGAATGTGATGAGTCCACGATATGTTTTGACATATGCTATGATTCTAGAAACATGATTTGAAGTAAGTAATCGTGCCGTCCCAAAGAGCATACATATACATATACGATTACCGTCCGATTTTTCTTGAAGCGATATGTTATCTTGTTTTGTTCCGTTTGCTTAAGAACGACCATTTTGAACCTTCAAGCCCTATGATATATTTGCTACGTCGAATAGCCTCGAAAACTCGATCGGCGTAATCCGTCATGGCATTTGAAAGGTACGTATTATGACTATTTATGTGATTTGTTTAATGAATCTGGACTTATATGCATATGTTTACGCATTGCTACTGCATTCGTACGAAGTTATGATATGTCTATTCAGGCCGGGCCGGGATATGTTCTCGTGCGGTTTACGGCACTATTCGGCGAGTCCACTGTACTTGCGGGCGGGACACGTTATTTGTACGATTGTGATGTGATGATACGGGGATGGCGGCCGGGGATGGCACATGATTATTATCCACCGGACCCGCGATACGGGGCCGGGACACGTTATGTATACATGATATATATATGAGTGCGACATGCATGATCCTATATTACCGAGTCCCTTAATAAAGGGCGGGATACGTTATGTGCATACTTGGCATAAGATGATGTTATGTATAATTCCATCTACCGAGTCCCTTATCGAGGGCCAGGACACGACATATGCTTATATGACATTATATGATTACCGTTATCGCATTACTTATCTTATGGTATTATGTCTCACGAGGTCTCGGATGAGTATGCATATGCGTATTCGATTAAGCGCTATAGTTGATCTGTTATATTTTAGTACTACGTGTCCACGATTATGATTATACTTCTTACTATTCCGCTTCACATACTCGGTACATTTCCCCGACACATTCTCCTGCTATCGGGGGCTGTCATTACATGCCGCGATCCTGAACAACGCCGGGCCTTTGACTGGGGTACCGGTTTGCTATTGGAGAGTGCTCGTTTGATCGGAAGTGATATTTTGGGTATATATCTTTTGTTGTTCGTTTGCCTACTTGTACATATGTATACGGGTACGGCGGGGCCACTGTCCGCGTCTTCGATTGTTTGTATATTAGAACAACGTAGACATAAAGAGTGGGTTATGGTCCTATCTGTACGATGTATTATGTATTATGTGTTTGAGGCGGTTATCCACCGTGAGCGGCCTTGCCCGGCTCGCTTATATGTGTGTATATAAATATGTTGTACAGTAACTGGCGCTGGCAGTATTTTACACCGAATGCGAAGGTTAATGATGCAGGTTGGCGAAAAAACGGAGAAAACTACTGCCCAATTTTTCTAATGTTTGATTACTACTTTTGGGCTTTTGGTACGTACGGGTGCCCGGGTCGAACCTTTAGTCACGGCCCTACGGTAGGTCGTGACAATATGATTACGTAGTTACATCATAAAGGTACGCATGTAGACATAGATGTGGGTTATGTACGGTTTTTTGTTCGGATGCGTTGCGAGAGTTGCGTTTGGGCCGGGCCGTCCGCCGTGGCGGCTCTATCGAGCACGTGTATATATGCTTGATACGTTATGTATGTTGCAAGCGGCCTTACCCCGACCACGTACGGTATATATCTTTGTATGCGTCGGTTTAGACCCACGTCGATGCGGAGTTGTATGCAGTCGTTTTTATTTTTCCGAATCGGTGGGGGGGCGCGTATGGGGGCCCATTTTGGGACTTCCGGCCCACGGGGGTTTGGGGCTTGGAAGTGGTATCGGGGGCGGTTCGTTCAAAAAGTCTACGGACCGTGTCCCAGGGTCTTGTTTATCGGGTGTTGTGCACCACTCTATAAACGAAAGGGGGCATTTAGGATTTTCTTTCTTTTTCGATCTTAGATCGTGCGGTGGGTTTTTTATCGGGATGACCCCCCCTTAAAGGGTTGTTATGATTCGGCGTGCCTCCAAAAGGGCGGCGGCGCCCAAAGGGGAAGTCG
>NW_026713754.1:0-22507 GCF_029784015.1 Lycium ferocissimum | reverse complement strand
GGAAGCCGAACAACATTATCACCAACAATCACTCTTCATACTTCCCTTTCCTTTGAGCCTTGAGATAAAGAAAATCTAGGCACATTCGAATCAAGAAGAACATCAAAAAAACCTTACTTCTATTTAAGACCCAAATCCCCAACCTATGGAATGGGTTTTATGAACTTGAAGGGTGAAATTAGGATTTTAAAGGCCTCAACATGAAATTAAGGCTACAGGTGATCAATTCCGATCAATATCAAGCTAGAATAACCAACAGTTTACTCAAATTCGAATTCTAGGCAAAACCCTCAAATTTGGGTATAAACCCTAACCTCCAACCCCGTAATTTAGCCCCTAATTAGGAAGAATTCATGAAATAAAGGATCCTAATCATCAACTCAATGCTTGAGGAAGCTAACCCAACCAACAATTCATGATTTAGAAGCCTTGAAAGAAGAACTCATGGAACCCTCTTTTAATCTTCAATCACTTAATGAACTTTCAAGATAAAGGGATTTTGAGGTGATTAAGGACAATGTAATAGTAAAGCAATTAGAAGAACTTATCACCAAGAATTTCCTCTAAGAATCACCTAGAATTGTTCCCAATAGCTTAGATTTTGGAATAGTAATAAATGAGGGACTTATGACTTTTAACACTCATTTAATGAAATTAACTGCCTGACACCCGCTTCCCCGACTAGCCAGCAGCTTTAGCGTTATCGCTTCGGCGGTCCCACGACCGCTCCAGCGGTCATGCCTAAAATGCATAAGCCGCTTCAGCTGCAGGGTGAACGCTACAGCGGTACCCCTGCCGCGGTGCTGGTGCCGCCCAAACGGGCACCAAACACCAGAATATTCCCAAGTTTTCACAACTCAATCCGAATTTCTGACTATGTCCCGAGGCCATCTGCTCACATATTGGATATGCAGATAAATATAAAAACATAATACGAACGCACTCATGGCCTCAGAATTTTCAATGGAGGTCTCATTACTGAGTCAACCCCCGATGCCTCAATACCAACTTGCCAACCCATGTCCCAAAATGCATCGAGTGCATTGGGAATCGAATCAAATATGTAAAAATTTCTAAATGACCATCCAAACCTTTCGAAATCAATAAATTTTTAAAAAAGGTCCGTTTACCCAAAAGTCAAATTTGAGTGAGCTAACAAGCTCGGGGGGAAGTCTAAAAGTGCCAAAAAGACTGTAACGACCAAGAGGGTCATTACATCAGATGCCAATTAAACCATCGCTCGTCCTCGAACGACAAGGGGAAAGGAACGGAGGAGTACCTGAATCGGTAAACAACTGAGGATATTGGCTATGCATGTCGGACTCAATCTCCCAAGTGGTCTCCTTAACAGGACGATACTTCTACTGCACATTCACAGAAGCAATCTCCTTGGACCTTAACTTTCAAACCCGCAGATCCAAAATCGCCATAGGCTCCTCCTCATAGGTCAAATTCTCATCAAACAATATCGAATCCCAACGAACAATATAATTACCATTGGCATGGTACTTCTTCAGAATAGAAACATGGAAATTTGGATGAACTCCTGCCAAGCCTGGTGGCAAGGCCAACACATAAGCAATATCGCCTACACGGTCAAGAATATCAAATTTCTAAATATACCTCGGACTCAACTTTCCTCTCTTCCCAAATCTCATAACACCCTTCATGGATAAAATCTTCAATAGAACCTGATCACCAACGACAAACTCTAAATCTCGGACCTTCCGGTCCGCATACATCCTCTGTTGACTCTGAGCTGCCAAAAACTTGCCATACCGAGTGAAGGAATTAAAATGAAGGCTATACTCTCGGGCACTTATATTCCCCTGTCTGAGGTTCAGGAATCTATCAGCTCTGGCCCGTCAAACCTCTAGCGGCAAATAGTGTTAGAGAAAAGCATCCACAAACTCTTGCCATACGAGTGGAAGTGCATTTACCCCTCTAGAAGACACCCAAGTGCTATACCAATGAACAGACACATCTCACAATCTATAAGAGGCCAACTCTATCGACTCCACATCTGAAGCATGCATTACCCACAATGTTCTCAACATTTCATCTATGAAGTTCTGCGGGTCCTCGTCTGGTTTTGACCCAAAGAATTCTGGAGGGTCCAAATTAATGAAATCACTGGCTCTGGTACTAAAAGTTCTATCACCATGACCCGTACCCTATCGCTGTCCCTAAGAGGCTACTAACTAGGTCAGCAACTGAATGGCCTCCCTCATCTCTTGGCCTGAGGCATCCGGTGGAGGAACTGGGGGTGCTGGAGCTGGAACTATTCTATGCTCCTCTGGAGCGAGCGGAGTGTGAGAGGATCGAGATGGAACCTCATTCTGAGACCTGCCCTCCTCCACATCTATAGGTTGTACGGCTCGCCCTCACCGCCGACGACCGCTCTTTCGGGCCATTGTAGCTTTTCACTTCACAGGCATCACTGAAATCACAACACATGGTTAGGAAAATGGGAATCCTTATGACATAGCTCTATCGCACGATCTAAGATGAGAAAGAAAGGTCGATCATTCCTAAATGCCCCGCAGCCTCCTGTTTGAAAGTGTGGCGCTCTTCACACCCATAAAAAAGACTCTACTGGGAACGGCTTGTAGACACATCGTAGGACGAACTGCTCTGATACCACTTTTGTCACGACCCGACCGGAGGGCCATGACGGGTACCGGAGCTAACCTACTGAGCACCTCTTAGCATACTTATCATAATCATATCTAGGTGGGTCACATGGCTAACTCATAAAGATCATAAATTGTAAAAGACACAAGTTCAATAAATATATGCATGGCTATATAATCACCAAAAACTAAGCCCATATGTACAAGCCGACAAGGCTACCAAAAATGATATATAAAAATTTAAACTGATAAGGTTAAAGAGCATCTAACTATATACATCTGTCTACGAACCTCTACATAACGTGCATAGAATTATAAATACGGGACAGGACCCCACTGTGCCCAAATATATACACAAAAGAATAATGCTACTAGACTGCAGCCCCGAAGCAAATGGAGCATGGAGCTCGATAGAATGAATTTTGTGAACGTTCTCTTCTCTCTCCTCCCATGCAAACCCTAGTTTGAAAACCTTAAAATTTCTATGGCCACTCCGGCCAATGACCAGCTGCTGCCTCTGGTGGTTGGTCAGCCTCTCTCTCTTCATGACTTCCCTCCTCTCTCTACGTCCAGCAATCCTCAACATCCAAAATTAGCAACTACTACGAACAATGAACCAAAATATCTCCATACTCTTATGCATGAAGCTGTTGAAACTCCCATGCAGACGTGTGAACCTATCCCTATGAAGAAGGTGGAGATTATAGATAGTAAACACGTTGTAAGATGGTCCTCTTCTGAAGTCTTACAAATGGAGATGATTGAAAACCTACAAAATGCCATAGTTGGTAAGTTTTCGTATGGATGGCCCGAGTTAGATGAACTGAGAACTATTATAGCTCAACAGTGTGGTGCAAAGGGTAACTGTCGTGTAGGTTTCTTGAGAGATAGACATGTATTAATAAGATGTGATTTAAGAGAAGATTTTATTACTATATCATCAAAAAGTGATTTTTTGGTTGAAATCAAAGGGTGGTCACTCTTTTCAAATGAGACCTTTGATTTATGATTCTAAGTTTAGTATTGAAAAGTAGACTTCAATTGCTATGGCTTGGATCTCATTTCCAAACATACTTAATACCATTTTTGTGAAGGAATCTTCATTTACATTGGCTTCAGCCGTGGGCAAACCAATCCAACTTGATGCAGCTACTATCATTATAACTAGGCCAAATAGTGCAAGAGTAAAAGTGCAAGTAGATTTGCTTGCAGATTTGCCTAAGTCTGTGTGGATGGAGATTGAAGGTGATGTTACTAAGGATATCAGGTCTATTCAAGTTAATATTCAGTATGACTATCTACCAAAGTATTGCACAAAGTGTTTGTTGCAAAGTCATTCAAATGATGATTATTGGGTGCTTCATCTAGAACTGCTAGAAAATAAGGTGGAAGAGAAAGAAGAAGTGGTTCAAAACAATGGAAAGGCTATAGTTGTAGCAGAGGAGCCCGGAACAAACAAACAAGGGCACTTCCAACAAAGAAGATATAGAGGCTATAGGGGGTGGAAACAACCAATGCAACAATATCTACCAAAAGTTTTATCTAGTGGTACTGTGGTAACACATCCTGGACAAAGTGTTTCCAACTGGGAAGGATGATGGAAACAAAGAAGTTACTGTGTCAAGCAAATTTGAGGTCTTGAACCAAGGAGTAGATGATACTGAAGTTAGTAAGTTGAACAAGGGCAATAAAAGAACTTTGGAGGATGTGGTAGAAGATGATGTTTCTGTAGAGCAAAGGGTTGCAGTTGCAATTGTTGATGACATGAAGGATCATAATCAAGTTAATATTGTGCATGATGGCGTAGAAGCTGCAATTGGGTCTCAGGAAAAAGACCAGGCTAAGAATAGGATCATATCTCTGGAAGAGGGTGAAATTGATGAAAATGAAGTTGATAAGGTGAAAAATAATGAAGCTGATAATCAAAGTGCAGTAGCTTTTGACAAAACACAACAGATTAATGGTGATCATGTTCAAAGAGATTTAATAATCAACAGGTGGATGGCAAAGCAGAATTTCAGGAGGATATTGTGGATTATGATTCAAAAGAGGCTCATTGTCACGACCCAACCCTGTAAGCCGTGACTAGTGCCCGAGCTGGGCACCCAGACATAACCATTAATCAGAAACCGCATACAAATTGCTTACATATATACAAAGGTCAGACATCAGACCATAGCTGACATAATCAGATCTTATACACAGACAAATGATACGTCACCCCAAGCTGTTACAAATATATATATATATATATATATATACATACCGCGGTCACAACTTCCAGCGGATGGTATCATGCATAAGCCAGCAAGGCTGTCATCATACAGGGGGACGTCCGAATACGCATCACACCGACATAACCGAGAAGTAACCACCCATAACCCACACATATGTCTACGGACCTCTAAGAGTCATAACAGTAATCATATGACGGGATAGGGCCCCGCCGTACCCCCGAACAAACATATACATATGTATAATAACGAGTAATCCGGTCCAAAGTATAGGCTCCGAATAAGGGAGCGCTCCAAGGCAACCGGACGAGGATCCTAG
This sequence comes from Lycium ferocissimum, assembly GCF_029784015.1. Taxonomy (NCBI): domain Eukaryota; kingdom Viridiplantae; phylum Streptophyta; class Magnoliopsida; order Solanales; family Solanaceae; genus Lycium; species Lycium ferocissimum. The sequence continues at coordinate 17,321 of NW_026713754.1, read as the reverse complement.
GCGGTGTGGATCACTAAGCCGAGCGTCCGTACTTGCGCGGGCATGAAACGCGACCCCGAAGAAAGGGGGTCAAGACGGAATATGTACCGAGTATGCAAAAGCATGAAAACGAAAATAGGATCATAATCAAAACAAAAGGTACGAAAAGTAAATGCAATATCGAATATCAAAATGCTTACTAGTTAAAATACAAATCATGCGTAGGGTTCTTAGAATATGGTCGCCCTCCGACATTGGCGCCATAACACATCATACTCCTAGAAGGTTTCATATCTCCGTATCTCCGTCACACATCATAGCATATATATACACGCACCCGGCCGAAAGGGGCTCGGCGTACCGGACACATCATAACACCATAATATATACACGGTTCCCGACCAAAAAGGGGCTCGGCGAACCGGACACATCATACTCCGGAATAAAGCATAATGCGCATGATGACATACCGGCCCGGGACTCGGCGAAAGATGTAATAACAGAATGCGCGAGCAGTAGTCGTGAATAACCATATACGCGAAAAACATTTTCAAAGACTCAATAGCATAATCAAAACAAACCATTACTTAAAAACCAAAACATTAATCAAATTAAGTTTCCTCCGAACGTCGCTCGGGGACATATCGATTAGAGCTTTGGAATTCATAGATACGTGTCAAAACCATATGACATAGCTTATGGGAACTGAAAGCATAATCATCATTACACATTCTACAGATAAGTACACTAACCATATCCGAAGGGTCGGGATGGTAGCCATATTAAGTTTTGTCACAAAGTCGTGGGAACCATACAAAGAAAAGTCGCGGGACCCACGGACGGACGTCAACCCAATCCGAGCCCGCCTATGGAAGGTGTAATCATTATACGCTATGGAACATCCCACGAGCATATCAAGGCGATCCGGTTCCCGTTTACGAAAGTTACGGCCCTTTTCGACGTAACCCTTTAGGAACAAAACTTTTACGCAACATTTGAAAACCAATTATTCCAAAGACATAAGGACCATTATTCTATTACATTATGAATGTCAAAGATAAAATGCAAATAATAATCGTAGGCATACTCGGATCGCAAGAATAGAATTTCCTCGAGGCTCGTGTCATAGCCTATTTACAACTAAGGCATGCCAAAAGAAGGAAGGGTTAAGCTTTACATACCTCGTCCGCTTCCTAAGCTAATCCGAATTCAAGTCTCGCTCTCAAAATCTACAATAACATCATTTGGCACCAAACATTAGTCATAGGCACTTAGAAATCCGATTCTAAGCTAGCACTTCGTTTATAGAAATTTGGGCAGCATTTCCCCTGTAAATTCAACAACCCCGAGAATTCAACTCGGCCAATATCATCAACAACAACACCAACAACCATACTAACAACATCAATAAGTAATTCAAAACGTATTCTAACATTAGTAACTCCTTTCTACATAATTCGACAACATTCCAATTACATTCAATTCAACCATATATAATCAAGTCAACATCAATGCTCACATATTCAAGCACTAATCCGAAACCATTCAAACACGACTCAAGAACACTTCCAACAATCCGCAAAATATTCAAACCAACCCAAGCAATGTACTACTCCACCCGAAAACGTCCACATTCAACAAGAACTACAACCACACGTTTCTTTCTTCCAAATTCATTTACTACACCAACGATCCACACATTGACAACATAATTCTCATAAATTCAAGAAACTATGCTAAAATCACATTAACTTCTACAACAACCCACAAACAATTACAACTTCAATTTAAATCATTAAACCTTCATCTTCATCATATAATCCACAACAATCATCAACTAATACAGCCGCTATACGGCCACACTACAACACACAACATATCATGATTTTCATCCATTTTTACACACTACAACACATTCAAAACATCCATAACACAGCCTAATTCCAACCATTTAACCCACATAAAATAGCCCCTTAATCCATAAATCTCAACAAAATAACAAACTAGTTTATAACGCTATTTTCTCGTTCTAATCGGTTAAAACTCTAATTAAACTTGTTAACAATGAAAAAGGGACCTTAGTCTTACCTTAAGTATGCAAAAGCATGTTACCCTCTTCTTCTTGGCTGATTTTTATCCCAAATTGAAGGCAACGCAACGTACAACACTTTTCTCTTCATGAGCTTCGCGATTCGGGGCTTAGATTGTGGTCAAAATTTGGTTTCTCTCTCTACCTCTCCTCTCTCTCTATCCATCTCTCGAAAATTCGGACGTTTTGGTCCGAAAAATGAAGGAGAAAGCTGAAAATTTCACTTAAATGGCATGGGTATTGGGCCTGACCCGACTTGGAATCGGGTTGGGCCGAATCCACTGTTTAGCTCGACCTTTCTACTTTAAAATATTCATATCTCCTTATCTCGATGTCACCTGTGGTCCCACGACCTATGGTTGGAAAGCTAATTCAATTATCTACAACTTTTATCTTTGGTATTTTTCCAAATTCCAAACTTATAATACCGTTTCTGCCCCTCAAAGTCATATCACCTGAAAACGTTACTTAAAAATATTTGCTTGGAGGACTTCCACTTTGATTTGGCTCAAGGTTCCTTCTTGAGTTGTGTTTAACTTCACATATATTATTCATATAACTTGTCATATGTCAAAAAAAAAAAAAATCTCGACATGTGGACCCCACCTCAGCTTATGAATAATCCAACGTACAAAAATACGGGATATAACATTAAAAGTCTCAACCTCGTATCCCGGAATAGTCCTGTCCTTAACTCTCCATGGTTAGCTCGGAATGTCCCAATGTACAAAATACGGGATATAACACTCATGACTATCAAAAACAGGAGAACAATGGAGTTTTGGAGAATAACATGGGGGTGGTGGAATTCATTGAGCAACAAGAGATGGAACTAATATCTAATGACGTGTATGAGTCTACAATGGTGCATGGAAGTATTGATAAAGATCCTGATGTTGTAGAAGCAGTATCTGAACCCATAGACCAATATGGGGGCAAAGATGAAGTTGATCAGAATAAAGGTGTTTTGGAAGTTTTGCATGACCCTGGTGATGGGGTGTATAATTTGGTTAATAAGGATCAAGTACAAGTTAACAGTATACCAGCACTTGTAAATAAAGATGGTCAGCAACTAGGAGAGCAAGATGGGGGGGTTAGAGATGAAGATGAAGATATTCCTCAAAATTCTGATGTAATTAACAGGCATCATGATATTGAGGAGGTCTCTGATGTTTTCCAGGAGAATCAGATGTCTGAATGTATTCAAGCTGGTAATCTGAATGTGAATGAAGTCTCTAATGAGGAAGTTCAGGGTGAGATTGGAAAGTATTTAATTAGCTTAGAGAATGAAGGTAAAATGGTTATTGGTTGCTTTCAAAGTAAGAATGTTTCTATGGATCATAAGGTTTTACGCTCAAGATCTAATTTTGATGGATAATACTAATGTTGTACCTACACAAAAGAAATCTTCTTCTAACAAAGAATTACATGATCTGGTGTCACATAATCTGTAGGATTTGGAGAATAAATGTTGTTTTACTAATTTGCAAGATGCAATCAGTTCAGATTTCAAGCAAGCTTAGAGTAATCTAATCTTGGAGGAGTGTGTAGTATCACATGAGAATTCTAAGGGTAGTAAGAAAGGGAGGAAGGGAAAGCCTGATCTTTGAATTGGTGGTTACTAGAAAAGCTTCTAAAAGAAACACATGTGCAAGTAAGAAAACTGGGGAACAACCATCCAGATTTACGCAAGAAAGTGCAAGTTCTAAGTTAAGTTCTAATGATGAAGGCATTCTTTTGGAACATAAGATCCGTGAATACTCGAAGGCTTTTCATAGATTTCGGATATGTTGCATGAACATCATAAATTCTTCCCGATAGCATTCATGGAGCCTTTTCAAGATTCTAGACACATTGACAAATATAAAAGGAGACTGGGTATACAGGTGGCTAGCTTTAACTGCAATGGTAAAATCTATTTTTTTTGTTAAATATGGCACTGAGGTGGAAGTATTAATGAACTCTGATCAGCAGGTTACTCTCAAGCTTACTTTCCTTGACAGTGGCAAAATGTTAATCACTACCTTAGTGTATGCAAAGTGTGATGCTGTGGATAGATTGGAACTATGGGATAATATCTATTCTTTATCAAGCAGCATGAATGCTCCATGGTTGGTAGGTGGAGACTTCAATGTCATTTTACATGAAGATGAGAAGATAGGTGGTTTGCTTGTTGTCACGACCCGACTAGGGGGCCGCGACGAGCACCCGGTGCTACCCCACCCGGGTACCCATCATCATATAATCACATAATACTTAGGTGAGCCATAATCGTTTCAAATATTATAATTATACACCGTAATAGTCCCATTGGACAACGACCATCATATATCATATCACGGGCATCGTGCCACAACAACGTACATGGCCGACGAGGCCAGCAAGATGATATACAAAAATATAGGCCGACAAGGCCAGACATATCTATCCACATACACGTGACTACGAGCCTCTAAGAGTTTGACATATCATATGAGCGGGACAGGACCCCGCTATGCCCATAATTATGTACACAAAAGAATAAGTACCCAAAAGCTACGGCTCCGAATGAGATGGAGCTCGCTATGAAATCTCGAACAAGCGGCTATGTCCAATCCGTCTCCGTGCACCTGCGGGCATGACGCAGCGTCCACAAGCAAAAGGACGTCAGTACGAAGAATGTACTGAGTATGTAAAGCATGATCAACATCAATATAGCAACATAATAGGCAACGTACGAAGTAGCATATGAGGGGAGACAATTGTTATATCCCGCATTTTGTGCGTCGGAATATTTCGAGATCGAGTAAATCGAAGAAAATAAGTTCGACGAAAATTTGGGGAAATCTTTGGGCGAATTTTTAAGTCAACTATGGAGGCGCATATCTCATAGTATATGTGGAGTTTTAAGGTGTTTTAAAAGCCTAAAATGAAGTTCGTCGAGTCTAGTTTGTAATGCAACAAACCGTTCATTGATAGGACATCGGAGTAGAGAATTATAGACGTTACAAACTGAGCTGTCGACGCAAAAAATATTCCCGCGAGTACCGGCTAGAATTTGTACCGCTACAAGATCTGCTACGATGCTAAATAAAAAGGAAAAATGAGCTACGAGTAAACCGACGTTGGCAGTTTTTTAAAAGGGACAGAAACTTCATTTTATTTCAGCTAAAAAGCTCCACAAATTTCCAGAAATTTCAGCAAGAAAGAAGAGAAAAAAAAAAGAGAAATCTTGAAGCCTTCAACTTTGATTCAAAATTATAATTTGTTTGTATTCCTACTAAGTTCAAGATTCTCTACAAAGTGGTATAAATATCATGGCAAGAAAGAGCTTCTTTTGGCAAGTGGAAAAGTTGGAAAAGGGTAAGAATTTAATCTTCTTTTATATGTTATGTATGGTTGTGTATGTTGTGGTGTGTAGGAATGAGGGAAATTCATGAAAAATATGGACTATATGTTGAGGCCGTGTGGTTGTGGTATAGTATGGAAAGGGATGAATCAATTTTCTTAAGTATTTTGGTTGTTGTTACAATGGAATCTATGATGAGAAATGGAAGTTTGATAATTCTAGTTCAAGTTGTAGTTGTCGGGAAGTTGTTTTAGAAGTTAAAGTGAATTGAATATAGTGTTCTTGTGTTTATGGAAACTAATGTTGTTAGTGTGAATTGTTGGTGTGATTTATGAAGTTGAAAGAAAGAAATATGTTGTCATTATTCTTGTTGAGTTTGGATAATTTTAGGTAGTGTGTTGGTTCGGCCGCTTGAAATGTCGAGCGGATTATTTGAAACATTCTTGACTATTGTTTGGAAGGTTTCGAATTGGTATTTGAATATGTGAACAATTATGAATTGAACATAAATGAGATGCCATGGAATTGTAAAAAAGAATTGGTGATGTTAGAATGCATTTGGGATTGAATATTGATATTGTTATAATGTTTGTTGGGTTGGTTGTTGTTGATCTAGCCGAGTTAGATTCTCGGGGATGGTATACTTACGGGGGAGATCTTTGTCGAAATTTCTATAGACAAGCATTACTTCCAACTTTGCATTCTTAAGGCTTATAAATGACATTTGGTACTTATGACCAATTGTAGATTTTGGAGAAACGGGATTTGAGTTTGGACGAGCGTAAAAAGCGAATAAGGTATGTAAAGCTTGCCCTTTCCTTCTTTTTGGCATGTCCTAGCCCTACTAGGCTAAGACCGGAACCTCGGGGATATTCCGCTCTCGGAAATCCGAGTTTGAGTTTGCATACTATTCATTCGAGCCGCAATTGAACTATAATCCTTATACTTGATCAAAAGGATGCTTAAACCTTCATAATTTTTGCAAACGTGAGGATCGCCCCGAAACTTTTATGGATGGCTTAGGGAGCCCAATGTTTGTAATTTATGCCCGCCGCCTCGACTCGACCCGAGGTGGGCCCGCAAGTCCCGAGACTTCCCTTATTTGGTTTGTTTGATTCATTTCCGTACGATATGAAAAGGAAATGTTTGCCTATGACTTTAAGGTCCGTTTGAACGTCCTATAATGTTGTTTGAGTGCTCATTACTATGAAGGACACTAAATTTTTCCGAGAATGATCTACGATGTGTTTTTGAAAAAATTGGTAACTAAAAGTCCGTAACTTTCAAGAGAGAACTCGGATTGCTTTGACATTTTTACAAATGATTTTATGACGGGTAATGACTTAAATTTTCATAGGCGGGCCCGGATTGGGTTGACGCTCGTCCGTGGGTCCCGCGACCTTCTATGTTGGTTCTAATAACCTATTTTCGAAAGAATCCAATCTGACTATCCTCCCGACCCCGAGTGTGATTATCTATTTATCTCGTATGAGTTTGAAATAAGGATTTTTGTGCTTATGACTTTGATACGTGAATATGGTTTCGGAGGTTCTATTTGATCTTCCCGAGTGACGCTCGGAAGGAAATCTGTTTGACTATTGTGTTGGCTTTGTGAATGAGGGTTCGTTTGAATAACCTATAAGTCTTTGTAAATGTTTTGAATTGTATTGGGTTGCTTGTGATTATTCGTGCATTCCGTTGTTACATTTTTCGCCGAGTCCCGGCCGGTATGTGTGATATTGTCCGTGGATACTTGACCGGGGGCTGTGCCATGACCGCCGGATACTTGGCCGCGGCATGTGTATGTGTGATATGGTCCGAGATTTGGATACTTGACCACGTCGTTATTACATGTGATTGGATTCTTGACCGCTGATGTATGTATGTGTGTGTGTGTGTATATATTTGTGATATTAACCGGGTTCCCGGCCGCGGTATATTTATATATTTGTGATATTAACCGCCGGGTTCCTGGCCATGTATATTTATATATTTGTAATATTAACCGCCGGGTTCCGGACGCGTATACTTTATATATTTGTGATATTAGCCGCCGGGTTCCCCGGCCGCGGTATATGTGTGTGTATGCATGTATGTGATATTACCGCCGGGTTCCGTCACACGTATGTGTGTATGATTTGTGTAGGTATTGACTTGGATGTCAGATGTAAGTACGTTGGTATTTGGACTATTATGCTTGCGTTCGGTACACTTTATTTCGTTTTCTATAATTTCTGCTTGCATACTCAGTACATATTCCGTACTGACCCCCTTTCTTCGGGTCGCGTTTCATGCCGCGCGGTACCCCGGATGAGCGAGAAGATGTTCCGGCCGGATTGGCGAGCTCCATTTCCTCCGAGTCTTTCTACGGTCGAGTGCGTTTGTATGGTGTCGAAGTTACGTTAGAGACTTTGCGAACGTTGTCGTGTGTATGAGATGTCCGTTTGTAAATCCGGCTATGTAAGCCGATGTATCGGTACGCATTGTGTTATGAATTTCATGTGTTTCTGATTCGCTATGGTTACGGATTTTGTTTGATTTGAAAAGACGAAAGGCATGTACGTTTTCCGAAAAAAAATTTCATGTGCTTATGCTATGCCTTGTGGAATGATGGCTATGAGTATTATGAGAACGCGGGTTCGCTCGCCCTAGGTAAAGGTCGGGTGCCCATGTTTTTCGGAAATTGGGGTGTGACAACAACATCATCGTCATATATATGCCTTACCAAGGCTTCGGGGTTGTCCATACCATCCGCAGAGGCGTGCGTGCGTTTCGTAATCGTATACATACCCTAGACATATATTCATATACATATATTCTTATACATATGCTCTTATACACATATTTCTACCCGGCATCGCGAGCTCGGGGACTCATTATAGCCCTTCTGACATCATTCTTCCTTTGTCATTATACTAACATCAACACTACCGTTACATCTACATTATAGACTTGCTAGTCATATGAGGAACTTTGGTCAAGCAATAGTACATATGGATCGTGAGCTTATGAGCTCGGAATGTCAACCAAGTAGGCACAACATACTCATATAGAGGAATTAGGAATTTGGCCAAGAACCATGCCTTATGAAAGAAGGGTTAGCCTTACATACCTTTTTGTCGCACTATTCTATGCTCGTACGACTCCTTCCGATGATAGCGTTTAAACCTTCATTAATATCATAACAATGGCCATTAGTCATACACATTATGCTCTCTATCTAGGTTTCTCAATTTGCTTCTAATCTACCCATAATCATGGTCATAATGCCCAACTTCATCCATTCATCTAAAGTGTCTAGTTCATGTTCTTAACACCATTTATAACACATTTATATCACAACCCAACAACATTCATGATTCAATTCCAACTATGCCTCAAAAACGTCACTATTCATCATTCACAACCCAATTTGCTATTCTCTTATAATGACCAAGTATTTCAACTCCCAAATACCTTAAACAACATATAAATATCATGAATCTTACCTTAGATGCTTTAGGAATAAGCCTTGGTTGCTAATACTCCTCTTTGAGCAAAACCCTAGTTTTTCTCCATTTGGATTTCTTGGCTTGGGTGATCTTTGATGATTTCCTTTACTCTTGCTCCACTTATTTAGTGTTGTTGATCCTCAAATATCCTTGAAAACTTGTATAATAAATGTAGAGAGAGATTCTAGAGAGAAGTAGTGAAATGATGAAAATGAAATAAACAAGTCTTGGTCCTTATATTTAATGACTTGAAAATGTGGCCGGGGGGAACAAAGTGGTCGTCCATGGAGGTTTACGGTCCGTATTCCACTTTACGGACCGTCCCTCGCGGTCGTCTTTAAGCTTAAGCTGAAACAGAAACCTTGGCAACATGCATGGTGATTTACGACCATGGTTTACGGGCCGTAAATCACTTCACGGTCCGTCCACCAGGTCGTATTTAACCATTTCTCGGCTGGGCAGAAAGTTGAAGTTTTTCATGGCGCCATTTACGACCTCCCGCATTAGTTTACGGACCGTATACCGTTTACGGTCCGTATTTGCACTTTACGACCACCGGGCGATTTCAAACCCGCAACTTTTCATTTTTCCAAGACTTTTCGTTCTAATCGTCCTCATCCATTTTCATGCATTACTAGCTCATTTACTTACATTGCCCATGAAACATTATACACTCGCACTCCTCGCACTCATCACTAGTTCGTCCGCTTGCGTACCAACGGGAAATTTTCCGAGGTGTAACATTCTACCCCCCTTAGGAACATTCGTCCTCGAATGTTGAGAACACTCGGGGTTTTACAAAAATTTTGCCAGAGTTTCCCCTATAATATGGTACTATCAACCTGTCACAACAGCCCAAAATATCGATGCCACACAGGGCTACAACATAATAGCATTACGAATTGGCCACTCACGACCCAAAAGCATAAAAAGAAAGTACACATACCTTGTGATCTTGACGTTTCATCTTGGCCCTCGTCCAAGGGCTGAAATAAATGCGGGTATTTGGATCGCATATTATCCTCCGCTTCCCATGTCATTTCCTCTCGACTGTCATTCCTCCACGAACTTTAACTGAGACTACCTTTTTGTTTCTAAGCCTCCGTACTTGCCTATCTAATATGGCAATGGGTATTTCATCATAAGTTAACCTTTTTGTCACTTGAACATCATTTATCGGGACGATCCTCATAGGATCTCCAACACATTTTCGAAGCATTGAGACATGGAAAACTGGATGAACTGACTCCAAATCTGAAGGTAGATTTAATTCATAGGCCACTTTGCCCACTTTGCGCACAATCTCATAAGGCCCTATATACCGGGGACTAAGCTTCCCCTTCTTTCCAAATCTCATGACGCCCTTCATTGGAGACACTTTCAAGAACACCCAATCTTTTACCTCGAACTCCAAGTCTCTTCGGCGATTATCCGCATAGGACTTTTGACGACTTTGAGCCGCTAGCAATCGATCTCTTATAAGCTTGACCTTTTCCACGGCCTGTTGGACCAAGTCTGGCCCCATTAATTTAGCTTCTCCAATTTCAAACCACCCTATTGGGGATCTACATTTCCGGCCATATAAAGCTTCATACGGAGCCATCTGAATGCTAGAATGGTAACTATTATTGTAAGCAAATTCAATGAGTGGCAAATGATCATCCCAATTTCCTCCAAAATCTATCATACATGCCCGTAACATATCTTCAAGAGTCTGGATAGTGCGTTCAGCGCCCATCCGTCTGTGGGTGAAACGCCGTGCTAAGGCTCACTTGGGTCCCTAGACCCTCCCGAAAAGATGTCCGTAAATTTGCCGTAAACCGAGTTCCTCTATCTGAGATAATAGATACCGGAACACCATGGAGTCTCACTATCTCTTTAACATAGAGCCTAGCGTAATCTTCCGCCACATAAGTCGTTCTGACAGGTAAGAAATGGGCCGACTTGGTGAGTCTATCAACAATTACCCATATAGAATCAAACTTACGTCGAGTACGGGGTAAACCGGTAATGAAATCCATATTAATCACTTCCCACTTCCAAGTCGGGATCTCTATAGCTTGTAGCAATCCGCCCGGCTTTTGGTGCTCTATTTTCACTTGTTGTTGGGGCATTCGGCTACGAATTCTGCTACATCTTTCTTCATCCCATTCCACCAATATAAGGACTTAAGATCATGATACATTTTTGTCGTTCCGGGGTGGATAGAATAACGGGAACAATGAACCTCCTTCAATATTTGTTGGCGTAGATCTGCCACATCGGGAACACATAGTCTACTTCGATATCGGAGAGCTCCGTCTCCTGAAACGCCAAATGATGATCCCTCTTTCTGAGCAAGCGTGTCTCTGTACTGCAGTAGCATGGGATCCTCATATTGTCGCTCTTTTACTTCCGCTACTAGCGATGAAACCGCCGAATTCGAATAGTAGCTCCGTCGCTACCCGAGTCCACTACTCGGACTCCTAGGCTAGCTAACCGCCGAAGCTCACGGGCCATCCCTTTCTTTTTTTCGGCCGTACATCACATAAGCTCCCCATAGATCCGCGGCTAAGAGCATCGCCCACCACGTTAGCCTTTCCAGGGTGATACAAGATATCAACATCATAATCCTTCAAAGAACTCCAACCACCGTCGTTGCCGCAAATTCAACTCCTTCGCTTGAAGATGTATTGAAGACTCTTATGGTCGGTATAAATATCCACGTGGACACCATATAAGTAATGTCGCCATATCTTTAACGCATGGACCATCGCGGCCAATTCTAAATCATGGGTTGGATAATTCCGTTCGTGTTTCCGTAACTGCCTTGAAGCATACGCAATCACCCTACCATGCTGCATTAATACACATCCTAGCCCAACGCCTGAAGCATCACAATATACGACATATCCCTCCAATCCCTCTGGAAGTGTCAAGACCGGGGCGGAAGTCAATCTATCTTTCATCTCTTGAAAACTACGTTCACATGCATCCGTCCATTGAAACTTAGCCGACTTCGGGTCAACTTTGTGAGCGGTGCGAAATAGAAGAGAAACCCTCAACGAATCTCCCGTAATAACCCGCTAAGCCTAGAAAGCTACGAACCTCCGTAGGAGTCGTGGGCCTTGGCCAAGTCTTTACGGCCTCGATCTTTTGGCTATCCACGCGAATACCATCGCGACAACATGGCCCAGAAATGATACTGAGTTCAACCAAAACTCACATTTAGAAAATTTAGCATACAACTCTCGGGTTCGGAGAACTCCTAAGACAATGCGCAAATGATCCGCATGCTCGGCCTCGGATCTAGAATACACTAGAATATCGTCGATGAATACAATCACGAACAGATCCGAAAAAGGCCTGAATACATTATTCATTAAATCCATAAACACTGCCGGCGCGTTAGTTAGCCCAAACGACATTACTCGGAACTCGAAATGGCCATATCTCGTTCTGAAAGCTGTCTTAGGGATATCTTTCTCTCTCACTCTTACCTGGTGATATCCGGACCTTAAATCAATCTTTGAGAACCACTTGGCGCCTTGCAATTGATCGAATAGATCATCGATCCTCGGAAGAGGATACTTGTTCTTAATCGTCACTTTATTCAGTTGCCGATAATCAATACACATTCTTAAAGAGCCATCTTTCTTTCGGACAAACAATACTGGGGCTCCCCACGGGGATGAACTAGGCCTGATAAAGCCTTTTTCAAGCAAGTCTTTTAACTGCTCCTTTAACTCTTTCAATTTTGCGGGTGCCATCCTATAGGGAGGAATAGATATGGGCTTAGTGTCTGGCAACACATCAATTGCAAAATCGATCTCCCGCTCGGGAGGAAGGCCTGGGAGCTCTTCCGGGAATACATCCGGAAATTCGTTCACCACTGGAACTGACTGGAGAGTCGGCGATTCAGCCTCTACATCTCGAACTCTCACCAAATGATAAATGCACCCTTTCGTGATCATCTTCCTTGCCTTAGATAGGAAATAAACCTACCCTTTGGTGATGCCGTATTTCCTTTCCATTCCAAAACTGGCTCTCCCGGAAATTGGAAACGAACCATTTTCATTCTACAATCAACGTTGGCATAACAAGAAGCCAACCAATCCATGCCCATAATGACATCAAAATCTACCATCTCTAGTTCATGCAAGTCGGCTATAGTACGACGGTCACATATCACAACCATACATTCTCTATATACTCGGCTAACTATTACCGATTCACCAACGGGTGTGGACACCTCAAAAGGCTTGATCGATTCCGGCTCAACTATAAATCGACCCGCAATATATGGAGTAACATAAGACAATGTGGAGCCCGGATCAAGCAAAGCATATACATCATGAGAGAATACCGATAATATACCTGTAACAACGTCAGGAGAAGACTCAAGATCTTGGCGTCCAGCCAATGCATAAATACGGTGCTGAGGACCGCTAGAAGTGGAAGCTCTGCCTCTGCCTCTACCATGGACAGCCGGCACATGTGAACCTGGCCCCGTAGGGCGTGTAGATGCTGAAGACCCGGCATCGACCCCGAGGGCCGGGTCATACCTCTACCATGAACTGAGGGGCACTCACGCATAATATGGCCTGGCCGACCACATGAATAGCAGACATCAGAACCCGATCGGCATCGACCCCAATGCATCTTCCCACACTGGGAACATCGTGGTACCGGTGGCCTTGACTGGCCTGAATCATCTCTGGACCGAGGTCCTGAATAACTCGGACTCGGCCCTGAACGAGCAGATCTATCAAATCTCTGGCCCGAAGATCGTGGAGGTGTACCGGTCATGGAATAGCCCGAGTGTCCGGGGAACCGCCGCCTGTGTCCACCTCTGAATTCACCCGTCGAACCCGACGATCTAGCTCTTTTGCTATGACCCCTATCCTGCCCATGCTCATTTCTCCGCTGCTGTAGGTGCTCCTCTAATTCCTGAGCATGTGCCTGAATGCGTGCAATATCCATGCCATCCTGTAGGGACGCAAGCCAAGCATTTATCCATCGTGTGTGGCCCTAGGCCCTTCACAAACCGGTGCACCCGATCGCCCATATCCGCTACCATGGCGGAAGCATACCTAGCCAAGGAATTGAAGCGGAGACTATACTCTGTAGCACTCATGCTTCCTTGCTTCAAATTTAAGAACTTATCGGCCCTAGCTCGCCGAACTTCTGGAGGCATATAATGACGGAGGAAAGCATCAACAAACTCTTGCCATACTGGTGGCGGGGCATTGGCTCCCCGTGAAGCCACCCAAACCATATACCACTGGATCGAGACACCTCTTAACCTATATGACGCTAGCTCCACCGACTCGGTGTCTGAAATGCATCAATCGGAGCGTCCTCAACATACCATCAATAAAGTCCCGAGGGTCCTCCTCGGCTTTGACCCAAAGAATTCCGGAGGGTTTAAAGCAATGAAGTCACGGGCCCTTGCACTGATAGCCCTATCACCATGCCCTGAACTTTGCCTCTGAGTCTGGGCCGCAACCAACTGGGTCAACAGATTAATGGCCTCTCTCACATCTTGGCCCGAAGCATCGGGTGGAGGAGCTGGAGCTGAGGCTCTCTCGGGCTCCTCAGTAACGGGTACCGATTGAGAGGATTGAGATTGAGCCGCATCCCGGGGCTCGCTTTCCTCTACCACCGTTTGCGGTGCTCTTTCGGCCCGCTTTTCGCCGCCGTCTTGCCCTTTCTGGGCCACTGTAGCCTTTCTCTTTATAGGCATTTCTGAAATACATAACATACGATTTAGGAACGAGAATTTCTTACATCATAGCTCTAGCGCACGATTCTTATAAAGAAAGAAGGTCATTCATTCCTAAGATGTCCGTGCCTCTCGTTTATAAGTGTGGCGCGCAACACACCCATAACCAAGACTCTACTAGACACGGCTCGTAGACACACCCTAGGACCGAATCGCTCGATACCACTTTTGTCACGACCCGACTAGGGGGCCGCGACGAGCACCCGTGCTACCCCACCCGGTACCCATCATCATATAATCACATAATACTTAGGTGAGCCATAATCGTTTCAAATATTATAATTATACACCGTAATAGTCCCATTGGACAACAGCCATCATATATCATATCACGGGCATCTGTGCCACAACAACGTACATGGGCCGACGAGGCCGCAAGATGATATACAAAAATATAGGCCGACAAGGCCGTACATATCTATCCACATACACGTGACTACGAGCCTCTAAGAGTTTGACATATCATATGAGCGGGACAGACCCCGCTATGCCCATAATTATGTACACAAAAGAATAAGTACCCAAAAGCTACGGCTCCGAATGAGATGGAGCTCGCTCGCTATGAAATCTCCGAACAAGCGCCTATGAGTCCAATCGTCTCCCCGTGCACTCGCGGGCATGACGCAGCGTCCACAAACAAAAGGACGTCGCACGAAGAATGTACTGAGTATGTAAAGCATGATCAACATCAATATAGCAACATAATAGGCAACGTACGAAATAGCATATGAGGGGAGACAATAACATCATCGTCATATCACTTACCTGCACACATCGTCTTCCGTATCCCATAATGGTAACCGTACCCCTTTTTGTGTTCGTTCTCACATACATGCACTCATCTACATTCCTTTACAAAGTTTTGCACATTCGCATTCATATCACATACATAATCATATCATATACATCGCATTTACATAGCCCTTACTTAGCACTTACATAGCCTTAACATATTCGTACTCTAATTGATGTCATATACTTATAGCTTATTCTTACTCATATAGATATCGCATATATAGCTTTCATATAGATAGCGTGCCCGACCACGAAGGCTCGGTGTTTCATATCTACTTGGCCAACCAAGGCTCAAGGTAGTATCTAC
Organism: Lycium ferocissimum; assembly: GCF_029784015.1. Taxonomy (NCBI): domain Eukaryota; kingdom Viridiplantae; phylum Streptophyta; class Magnoliopsida; order Solanales; family Solanaceae; genus Lycium; species Lycium ferocissimum. The sequence continues at coordinate 1,568 of NW_026713754.1, read as the reverse complement.
CTGGCCCTACCGGGCTTCAGGGTTGTATCTACCTGGCCTTACCAAGGCTTCAGGGTTGTCCATACCATCGGCAGAGGCGCGCGTGCGTTTCGTAATCGTATACATACCCTAGACATATATTCATATACATATATTCTTATACATATGCTCTTATACACATATTTCTACCCGGCATCGCGAGCTCGGGGACTCATTATAGCCCTTCATAGGCACCCATACATATAATAGCTCGTAGGCATCTTTGACATCATTCTTCCTTTGTCATTATACTAACATCAACACTACCGTTACATCTACATTATAGACTTGCTAGTCATATGAGGAACTTTGGTCAAGCAATAGTACATATCGTGGATCGTGAGCTTATGAGCTCGGAATGTCAACCAAGTAGGCACAACATACTCATATAGAGGAATTAGGAATTTGGCCAAGAACCATGCCTTATGAAAGAAGGGTTAGCCTTACATACCTTTTTGTCGCACTATTCTATGCTCGTACGACTCCTTCCGATGATAGCGTTTAAACCTTCATTAATATCATAACAATGGCCATTAGTCATACACATTATGCTCTCTATCTAGGTTTCTCAATTTGCTTCTAATCTACCCATAATCATGGTCATAATGCCCAACTTCATCCATTCATCTAAAGTGTCTAGTTCATGTTCTTAACACCATTTATAACACATTTATATCACAACCCAACAACATTCATGATTCAATTCCAACTATGCCTCAAAAACGTCACTATTCATCATTCACAACCCAATTTGCTATTCTCTTATAATGACCAAGTATTTCAACTCCCAAATACCTTAAACAACATATAAATATCATGAATCTTACCTTAGATGCTTTAGGAATAAGCCTTGGTTGCTAATACTCCTCTTTGAGCAAAACCCTAGTTTTTCTCCATTTGGATTTCTTGGCTTGGGTGATCTTTGATGATTTCCTTTACTCTTGCTCCACTTATTTAGTGTTGTTGATCCTCAAATATCCTTGAAAACTTGTATAATAAATGTAGAGAGAGATTCTAGAGAGAAGTAGTGAAATGATGAAAATGAAATAAACAAGTCTTGGTCCTTATATTTAATGACTTGAAAAATGGCCGGGGGGAACGGTGGTCGTCCATGGAGGTTTACGGTCCGTATTCCACTTTACGGACCGTCCCTCGCGGTCGTCTTTAAGCTTAAGCCGAAACGAAACCTTGGCAACATGCATGGTGATTTACGACCATGGTTTACGGGCCGTAAATCACTTCACGGTCCGTCCACCAGGTCGTATTTAACCATTTCTCGGCTGGGCAGAAAGTTGAAGTTTTTCATGGCAGTTTACGACCTCCCAGTTTACGGACCGTATACCGTTTACGGTCCGTATTTGCACTTTACGACCACCGGGCGATTTCAAACCCGCAACTTTTCATTTTTCCAAGACTTTTCGTTCTAATCGTCCTCATCCATTTTCATGCATTACTAGCTCATTTACTTACATTGCCCATGAAACATTATACACTCGCACTCCTCGCACTCATCACTAGTTCGTCCGCTTGCGTACCAACGGGAAATTTTC
>NW_026713753.1:0-27163 GCF_029784015.1 Lycium ferocissimum | reverse complement strand
ATTTGTTCTATTATTGTTGGCTTGATGCCACGTGGTGATAGTAGCTATTGGAGACTATTGATATATCTCTTCATGATATTTAAGTATCTTACTTATTGACATTTGATACGAAGATAGTGTTATATATGGCTTGTGTAGCCTTTTCATTATATTGTTGGCGTACCCATGCGTGGTACTTGTGATATTGACCTACTGTTGATGACGAGATCATGCTTACTGTTGAGTTGATTTATATAAGTCTTGATAGGGCTTATAGTGTTGTGACTTCTATACCATATTCGTTGGCATTTATTTAGCATTTAGCATTTATGCATTCATACATGATGGAAATGGTTTGGAACAGATTTATGAAAGACTTATGCTATCTATAAGATAAAATGTTTTAAATGCCCATTGGGAAATGGTTCCAGGTGATGTGATATTATATGATATGATTTGATAAAGATCCTCCGTGGGCAAAGATTCGGAGACTCGTTATCGTTGGGCAAAGATCCGAAACGAGTGGTACATGGACTTCGCGGGTCCCCCATTGATTGTGCTACCGAGACGTCAATACTTTCGTCCGGAGTACTTATGCACACAGCATTGCATATCAGACATTATTGCATTGCATTGCACTATGGCTTATATTGTGATGATCTGGTGATTTACTTGTGTTATTTGGATTCGGATTGGATATATTGATACTTGGCACTTTGGTTTAGATGCTATAACCTAGGTGACAACATATACTTGGTTCTGACTTGTTTTAACTTATACTTGTTGATTTATCTGCTTATCTTACCTTATTGTCTGGATTATGTTAGCTAAATTTAGTCAGCCTATGATACCCTACCAGTACTGTGGTTTTGTACTGACCTGACTTGTTGTATTCTTTTATGAATGCAGAATGCCAGGTTGGATCTACTTCCGTTTCTAGTGGCTAATAGTCGCTATCAGGGTTGTTAGAGTCTACAGGGTGAGCACAAGATGTCCGCTTCCTTGAAGATTCTTCATTATCTATGTCTTACTTTCTATTATGAGACATATTCAGACTTGATGTATTATATATATTCCAGACTTGTATAATTTAGTTAGATGCTCTTGTATATATTAGACCAGACTCTGGGGTGTATTTTCCGTATTTCCGTATTTTTTTCTAATTATTATCATCAAACTTAGGTGATTTTAATTCTTCCGCTTATTTAATTAATTCCTTATGTTTTTACTATTGTTGGGTTGAGGGTTCGCCTACCGAGGTGGGAAAGGCAGGTGCCCGCGCGACTTTGTTGAATTGGGTCGTGACAAGTTGGTATCAGGGCCCTAGGTTACCCGGTCTATAATACAAGAGTGTGTCTAGTAGAGTCTCGTGGATCGTTATGATGTGCTCCATATTTATCTGCGAGAGGCTATTGGACATTTAGGAAACTTCACTTTCTTTCTTTCTTTCGTGCTACTTTATTCAAATTGGTATCTGCTCTTATCTCTTCTCTCACAAATGGTGAGGACTCGAACTACTATAGCTCGAGATTAGGTGCCAGAGCCCGCAGCTGCGAATGGCCCTAGAGGGCGAGCGACAGCTAGAGGACACGGCAGAGCTAGAGGCCGCGGGGCTGCCCCAGCCAGGGGCAGGGCTCCTACGGTAGGACAGCGGCGCGAGAGATCTCCATCTCCAGAGCCTGAGGATCAGCAGGATCGAGACCAGGCCGCCGAGGATGGTGTGGCCCCAACACGAACACAGTTCGAGATTTCTTCTGATCAGACTATGCAGGATACTATGGCCCGTGTTCTACTCCATCTAGATGCCCAGTAGGCTGCCGCTAGCATTACTACTTCGGGTGGAGGTTCGCAGACCAGAGTTGGGGCGCAGACCCCTGAGCAGAGACCTACTCGGGTAGCACACTCCGCTGGCCTATAGCTCCCCGTATTGATGCAGTTCTAGCCCCGGGGGATGATCTTAGACCCTTGGGGGGCGCTGTTATGACCTTGACTGAACAGGATCTTGTTGGGAAGTATAGGAAGTTGAAGCTGCTGAGGTTTTCGGGTATTTCTGCAGAGGACGCTTATGAGTTCATCTTGGATATGCATGAGTTGCTACATAGGATGGGGATCATAGAGACCCATGGAGTTGACTACGTGTCCTACCAGATTAGCGGCGACGTGAAGACTTGGTAGAGGTTTTTTGTTGCTTGTAGACCGGAGTAACGGTTCACATTTTCGCTGGCGGGGTTAGCGCTCGGAAAAGCTACTTCGAAATCGTTGGTGCTCTTTTGGACTTTGTTTTAAGAGAATTACCACCTAACTTTTAGGAAATTAGGAAAACCAGTTTTGAAGGGTTTATTCATACACCGTGAAAAATCTTTCTTAATCCAAAGTTCTAGGTAAGGGTTCTGGTGATCCCCTAGGGAAGGTATTAGGCACCCTAGTATTAAGGATCCGTACTATACGGTTGACCTTCAAATTCTAATGTGTGAGTATTTGCATGAACTGTTTATTCGGTGTTTATTTCCCGTAGAAAAGTCTATCACTTTGCATATGATTTTTTTTAAAAGAATTGAATGTATTCCCTTTATATATAGGGTATTTAGGTTCGGATCTATAATATACATATACAATTAGTTCCTTTTATATATAAGGATAGTAGTAGTTTTTGTATAGATAAAAAAAAAAAAAAAAAAAAAGCATGGGCTCGACTCATACATAGTCCGGGTTAATCCGTTTCATATGTTTTTAGAACGTCCTTATCTAAAACTTTATGTTTACAAATGGTTTACACGGATTTAATTTATAAGAAGTTTGCTTATATAATTATCTTTCTTGGACCTGGAATTTTAACTTAAAGTCCAATTATTTGGAAAATAAGAGTAATGTTTTGACGTGGGCTTTTGCCCAAATTTATGCTTTTTTCTGAAAAAATTAGTTAAGTGCTTTAGGTCTGTTGGGTTTTTATCCCAAAATTTCATTTTTCCTTTAGCTACTGGGCCCAACCCAAAAACGCGGTCGTCCACCTCTTTATAAAAATTTTGTTAAGTGGGACTTTAAAAATGTGATTTTAGGTTGGGCCTTAACCCCTCAAAATTCCCATTTTTTCGACTGGATCTAGTCCAAAAAAGACTTGTGTTTGGTACACGAACACATTATGTGTATACATATGAATTTGAAATCGTTTTTCTGATCAATCTTAAGAGAAAATTTATTTCTTAGGAAAAAAATAGTTTTAGGAAAACAAGAAAGACTCTTCTGGTTTTAGAAATATCAAATTTGCTTTTCTTTATTAGAAAAAATGGTAGCAGTCTCCCATAAATGATGTATCCCTCTTATCCCTTTTACCGATTTGCTTAGCCATTTTTCTCTTTTCAAAAATCATCTATATTAAGCCGGGTTTTTGAAAATTGTGTGGGGGCCTAAACTCGAACTAAACGGCATATGTACTGTTTGCCTAAGATGTCTAGTAAAAACAATAAACGATTTCAATAATAGTGTGATTTGTTTTACAACATATAAATACAATACAACACTTTAATCAACAAAATAAACTGGTATGATAAAACTAATGGAGAAGGGATGGACTAGGGGTGTACCAAACCCCTAGTTAACCATTTTTTACCCATGGTTGGGCCTTCATGTCATTTTCACCACCCATGACTGGGCCTTCAATAATATTAGCTTCCCTTTCTTTCATCGGACTCAATAATTTTTGAAGGAAATTTTCCTACTAGGCTTTTTTCCTATTAGGGTGGCTGGTCTTCGGCCCAAATGGCCATGCAGTAAGAGGGGGAAAAGAAAAAGGACCCAACTTAGTCTACTTTTGCTGAGCCTATCGCTTGTATAATTATACACATATATATACATATGTATCAAATTTGTTATAGGGTACACAATTAAGGCACTCGATTGTATACTATTAGCTTTACTGATTTGGGCCTCATACCATACAAGGGAAAAAAGGTTGTCACCACTCATATTCCCGAGGCTAGACAAGTTCCAAGGGGTTTCACGAACCCCAGGCATGGCTGGACATCGGGGAATGGCTAATACCTATCCCCCCAAACCACCTCAGCTCCCCAAACCAGTGTTGCCATAGGATAAAATCAGAGTCCCATAATAGTGCACAAGTATCACCACATATGGAAGTAACTTAATTGTAAATAATACTGAGAATAAACTCAAAATCATAATAAGGAGACTAAGACAGATATGGCAGTGTGATAATATGAAAAATAACACAAGCAACTTCAAAATACTTGATCAATAGATGATGCAAAGAAAAACCAATCTCTTTTTCTTTTACCCTTGGGTTTTAATGAAATCTGGCCCATTTCTAATTAAACCTGAATTGGGCTGGGCCCAGCTGCCCTTTAAAGGAAAATGCATTTGGGAGTTTAAAGCTTAAGTGAGGTTTCTATCTCCTTTACTTATGGATACATCCTATCTATAACTGACTTGTTCCATTATATACACATAGTATACTATGATATACATATGTGATATGTATACCAAGTGTATACTATACGTATATCCCTCTTCCTTTTCATTAACCTATGCATATTCTGTGTATATTCATACTCTTTGTGTTTAAATTTTAAACTCAAAATAATTTTATTCACCTAATTAGTCCCTGCCCCTTAGAACAGTGTTTGAAGATAAAACCAAAGCTAATTTAAGTCTAACTTAACCCTTATACACGTCAAATAAATGATTCACCAGCTTTACATGTTAGCAGACCTCATAGTAGTAAGTGTGAGAACTACTTAATGCAATAATAGAAACACAATAAAGAGATGCAGGTAAAGAGAAAAAGTCCTACAACTTATGATGATAAAGAGACATTACGACACCAAGAAATCTGAATTAAAACGACACTCAATGAGTGGAAACCGAGCAAATTTACATTCCCAGAGAAACCCACAAAAATGAACCTTTGTTTTAATCAACAGTAGTAAGAGCATATACACAACAAGATTTCATGTGAGTTGCCACTTAAGTAAAAAGTGAAAGAAGCAGCTATGTATATCACCAAGCCTCACAAAAAAAAAAATAGAATGACATAAGGTTTCAAACAACTCTTTGTGACTCAGAATTCTCTTAACTCCTAAAAAAAGGACACTTTTTACTAACAGCCTTAGACTGATCCATTCCCCTTAGAAACAAAGCAAAAATCACCTTATTGAAACAACCAATTCCTTCTTCCTAATTTCCTAAGTTCCCTTAGACATTCAGACAAGTTAACTTTTTCCCACCCTTTTCTATTTCCAACCTTTGATAAAATGGTGTGCTCAAGGAAGATCAATGCACCCTCATGACAGGAATGCCCCCATGGTTCATAGGCTGTGTCATGACACCCCTCATTTGGAAGGTAGGTACTATGAATCAAGATAAGCTTGATTCTTCCCTGCCCTCTCTTTGAGGTGTCTTTGAAAAGACCACCCTATGCCAAGTGGTTCACAGTCTGTTTAAGAGTACTCACAACATCCTCAAACAACAGCATTAAACCAATTTTAGCTTATCATTTATTCATTATTTAACACAGACTCAGTATTTAGTTGTTCCATCCTACAATTCTAAACATGATGGGACTTTAAACACACCAACAGTATAGAGACAAACTTCATTAAACAGGGTATAACTTTATCCTCTCAATACAGGTTACACCACAATACATAGTAAGCTTTAAATGTAACAGTTCAAATTCAAAAGAAAGAATTCCCACCAATCTTATCTTAACTAAAATGTCCTATTGCTAGATTCAAACTATGTCTAGTACACAACACAGATAGGTCAAACATAAATATATCATACATGTTTTATTGAACATATTCATTCTTAAACAATACAAAGCAAGCAAGTTTGAACTCTGAAACATGGATCAAGGTCCTAGTAAATAACTTACTCCCAGAACTTAGTCAACATGGCAGTTTTTAATCTCTTTAATTATGGTAGAAAATATAACAGACCCTCACACTTTGTTTTAACTTGGTTTTGTTAGCACAAAATCTCAAGGATCTCCTAGGGCGTGATAAACTCCTCCTAACCAATCCTAAGACCTCTGTGAATCCCATAGTCATAGGAACAAGGTTAAGGAGAAAAAGAAACCTCAGGGTCCTGAAAGAGAAGCAGGGTAGGGTGGGGTCATCACCTCCCCATCCCTCTCCTGAGTCTTTCTTTCAGTAAAAAGGGAACAAAGGCCCCACTAGTCACTACCTCAAGTTCATACCTAAGCTCACCTTTTACTCTCCTAAGACAACCTCAACTCCCTACCTCATCTTCATGCCTAGTGGAAGCCACCAAGACCTTGTGGTCAAGACTTGCTTGACACTGCCTTTAAATCAAATTGCATCTAAACACCTAGTTGACCACACAAGTAGCCAATTTCAATCAATTCAGTCTAAGGTCTCAACTATGCAAACTATTTTGAATTCCCTTTAGTCATTACCACTTTGAAAAAATTTGAAAATCTTAATCATTATAAGCTTAAGTTTAGAATGAGAATCAATCCTTAGACTCAGATAACTCCTTTTCACTGGTTGACTAATCATTTTTTAATAGTCAAAGAGCATATTAGGACTCAATTACCCTTTTTAACCTCACTAGACCCCTTTGAAGACTCAAGCATAAACCAAACATGAAAAGGGGAGGGTCTGATGACATAAAAGTCAAGACTAGACTCTGCTTAAATGAACAACCATGACACAGAATCATCCTAGTTGTATCTAGGTGTCCTAATTCATTTTAAATGGTCTTACAAACTTAATGAACCTACACTGGCCTCTAATGGACCACTTGGGAACATATTACCAAATAAATAAACCTTAATCCCAACCTTCATTTTTTAGAACTTCTATGTCATATTCTAGAGTGCTATTTGTTATATACCTACATTCAGTATATAAGATATAGCTAGTCAAGGTCATATTTAAGCCAATACAAGCACTCATAAATAGATTAAGGTATACTTAGGCCTATTCAAATGCAATTAAACCTCACTCAGTCATGTGCTAGTGCCTTGACCACTTTATAAGACTCAGATAAGCAACTAGATTCTTTAAGCTTTATTTCAGTCCAAATCATGATCCTTTACTTATCCTAATCATGACTCATACCACTAATTGACATGGACAAATTGTATAATCTCAGAAAAAGCAGATTCAGGATTCAGATTTACACAACCTCATCAAGAAAGCTAGCGACTACTTTAAATTACTCAAGATGGATCATCACAGTACCTTTAACATTCTCTTACATTCAAATATGTCACGCCCCAATTTCCGAGGGACGTGATGGGCGCCCGACCTCGATTTAGGCCGAGCAAACCCGCAGACCTTTATCGCACACAATTTTTATTTTTTTTAACACATACCAAAATATAATACATACCAAATCAAATAAAATCTGTAATCTGACAAAATTTATACATAACACTGTACAAAACGTCGGTGATGAAGCCGCCCGCACAATCGACATTCTATACCCACACCGCCGTACGCAAAGTCTCTAGTACCATCCGGAAGACATAACGTACATACCACGACTCGGCGGTGCTCCGGAAGGAATGGAGCTCACCAATCATGTTGGGACATCTTCAACTCATACGTGGGGTACCGTGCACGCAAAAACGCGACCCCAGAGAACCGAGGGGTCGGTACGAAAAATGTCTGCAGTATGCAAAAACGAGAGAGAAAAGCGCAAACAAAATCATAGTCAAACCCAAAGTACAGAAATATGACTGACAGAACCATAACCAGACTCAGAAATACAAATTGTAACAGACAGAATCTTGAGTCGTGGCGTAAATACGGGGTATAACGGACGGTCGTAACGAAATCGAATACGAAGGCCTACGGACGAAAATTAGGATCGAAAGTACGAGAGATACATCAAATAGATCTGGGCGTACGGATGTGTGTCGAGGACGGATCCATAGTCGAGGAAGTCGGACATACGGACTTATATCGAGCGACGGTCGTAAGCGAGCATAATGTCGGACGCCGAGATCATATGTGCCGATGGAGACCATACGAACGTACGAGAATGCCGAGGCGGATCGGACGTCTTGTTAGGATGGTCTGAGCATACGGAATGCCGAGAGACGGATCGTGCGTGCGCCGTACGGATCATACGAGGCATACGGATCGTCGGAGAGCGGATCACGCGTCTTGCTACGGACCATACGGACGTACGAGACATGCGTACATAAATCGGATTCATATACGAGGATACGCGCGACATACGAATGCTTGGAAACGAGATCATGCCCGTATGCGGATAACGGTCCGGCCTCTTTGAGGACGCGTGCGAGTCGAATCATATATCGGATACGCATGTAATCGAACGCGCGTAGCGTACATATATCGAGCCGCCCTCCGGTGGTGGCGCGCGGTAACGAACCCGGCCCTGCAGTACGGGACGCGGTGAACAGAGACAGATCAAATGCCATCCTCGGCCACCACCCCATAACATCACATCATAATATCATAAAAAAGCCGGCCCTATGAGGGACGCGGTGAACAATGCACAAAGATGCACGATAACGAGAACTTTAGCTCGGACGCGGTGAAGCGGACATAACGGCGGTGCGGAGTAGTGCGCACGATAACATATCGAACCGGCCCGGGGCGCGATGAAAGATACATTGAGCCTTGCACGAGCAGAGTAGTGAGAAACATATGCACATAAATCCAGACTCGACGGACGAATGTGCTTACCGACATCTGAGGCTCAGAAACAAGTTTCAGATCAATCTTTGCCAGACGTTGCAATTATCGTGTCAGACCGCCAGAGCGTGTCATCTCGGGTGGTCGAAGCATATCATATCAAACGGACTTTCCGACGCAGAATCCGAAGTCATTTACAGGAGTTTAAGACATTTAACTTACAGAGAGTCGAGAAACGAGCGATAAAAATACCAATTTACCATACAGACGTACATAAGAGAGGTGTCGGAGAGTGTGGGCCCACTTCGCATAAAATTGGAAATAACTTATGATCTTTAGTCATTCGAGGGCCGTTTATGGCAGTATGGAGACTATCCGAGACCATGTACAAAAGTTAGGAGTGTTCGTACTTACGGAACTCTTTTGAGTACGAGAAGCTTTTAATACTTATTCATTTATCAAACATACAATAATTTAACTAAACCAAATATATTTATATAAGACATAAATCGAAATCATAAATAGACTCGGTATTCAAGAAACGAACTACCCCAAATGCACATTATGTCATACCTTACTTGGCTCTAAGACATGCCATATGCAAGGAAGGGTAAGCCTTACATACCTGCGCCGAGCCTTACTTGCTATACTTGTTCGTCCCCACTTGCTTGTCTACATTCAAAGGGTTCATACGATCATTAGATTCATCAACATACGCTTGTCTTGACTTTTTTACTCAAGTTCACTTATAAGCTACCGAAATTTTAGCGATTTCCCCGATAAATACGGCATCCCGAGATTCACACTCGGCAAATTTTCAACCAACAACAATCCGGAATTAACCCCGGCCAACTATCATCAACAATACCAATAACCAACCCAAAATGCATTCAATGACATTCCATTATATTCAATTTAATTCAATTCAATTCACATAATACTCCAACAATTTAATTGACATACTATCTTACTCAAAACCTCGACTCCACCCACTAACCACGCATTCCATTATCGTGCATATACATTAACTTCACAACCACTTTCATTCTATGTCACATAGTCTACGACAACAACAACTAAAATATCAAATAAATCCAATTTGCCACAACTTACCAAATTTCACCATTCTCGGCCCAACCATAACACACATACTTTTCATGAATTTTCATCCATTTCATGACATTACACGAAAACACAAAACTAAGTAAAATCATTTCATCATACCTACACCTCACTACCTCTATTCGGCCAATTCCGCTCACAGTTACAACACCAACATGCCCGGCTACAACACCACATCAATATTTCCATGAATTTCATTAGTTTCAACACGTTACGGCAACAACCAAAACACAACACAACACTCACACATGCACGGCCATCCCTCACATACGGCCACCACTACCACTTCACACACAACACCATATTTTCACAAACTTCTTTCATTTCTACATTTCACAACATATACAAATCATGCACGACACATAAAAAAATGAGATTGAACCTTACCTCTCCTTCCACTTCTCCCCACGGCTAGCTTGTTCCTTTGCACAAACCAATATTTTCTTGTTCCAACAACCCTATCATGTTGAAGAGGACCTTTCAAATGGTAGAGAGGCTACAAGAAAATGATAATTTTTTTCAATTTTCCCATGGTCTTGCTCGGCCATGCCCAAGCCGAACTCCTCTCTTTTTTTTTTTTTTGCTTTCTTTCTTTTCTCTCCAAAGATGAATACTATATCCCTTATATATATAGTCATCTTATGTACATGTGAGGGGCACATGCCCCTCCCCTCTCTAGATCTTTCTTCCTTTTTCCTTTTATTTCTAGAATTTTCTTTCTTTTGTTTTTCTTTAAAAGATGACTTATATATATATATATATATATATATATATATATATATATATATATATATATTTTTTTTTTTTTTTTTTTTTCATCCTTTTTCCATACCTTTTCCTCACATGGCCAATATGGCCCCTTTTTGGAATTTTCTTGAATTCTTGTGAAATGACCATTTTGCCCCTAACCTTTTCAAATATTTCCATGAGCCATTTTGCGAATTTTCCTCTTTCGCCCTCAACCTCTCACAATATTCCCACACTAATAATAGTCATAAGTAATTTTATAACGACTTACACATGCAAATAATTTTTGGAAGTCGTCTTGCCCTTAACTTTCCGCGACGACTGTAGAATTTCCAAACGTACCAGATACGGGCTATAACAAAATAGGATCAGTATTAGTCTAAAAGTTCCCTAGTTACTATTATTAACCATGCAATCATATTTTTTCATGTTTAAAGATTGAGCAGCCAAATAGAAACTGCAACATCTAATAAAGCATGCAACAGTCTATACATCTCTATCTATAGATCAAGATCAATACAATTATCTAGGCTCACACATTCAGTCCTTATGAACAACCATTATTAAGGTTAAACATGTGCTTTATAAAGATAAGAAAGTAATCTCTATTTCCCAAATATCTAATGAGATTTAAGCGTCATTTAGAACAACACATTATGACTTAATTGAACCAAAGACAATCTAACAACAAACTAACATAAAACAGACCATTATCACATAACAAAACTACTAAAAATTAACAAAAATAAGCAAAAGGATAAAATGTTACCTTTTTAAAGGGCAGTCGTGGTCCAGATTGAACTTGAAAGCCTTTTGTGCTTCCAAAACCCACACTAGACTCAAAACAAGTAAGAAAACAAATTGTTAGAACTAAGAAAGACCTCAACTCAAGTCAAAGTTTTAAAAAAATTATACTAAGAGGCCTGAATTCGAAGTTTATAGCCTCTTTTTGTTTTTTCCAATTTTTTCGATCTTGTTTCGTGGTGAGGGTGGGGTTCCATTAATAGAACCCCAAAAACTGTTCAAACCCTCAAAATACCGATGTGGGACAACTAATATTTCCCAAAAAATAACCTTGTAAAGCAAATCTATGGCTCAAAATGACTTAACAACAAATGAATGGTCAGATCTGAGCCTTATTCAACTCGATCCAAACCATTTACCCCCAATCAATGGAAATCGAGCAAAATGAACACAATACAACAAAATCAGACAACACTAATCAACTTTGACTAAATAATTTCAAAGAAAAGCAAAAGAAAAAGGGTCCATTGCCGATTTTGGAAAGATCTGGGTAAAAATAGCCTTTGAGTTAATTCGTTGCACGTAAATAACGCTGTAAAGCTGTGCATCTTACAGTTGCTCTGCACATTTACCATTTTTGGGATGAGAGAGAAAAGGAGAGACAGGCGGCGGCCTTAGGGTTTGCAAGAAAGATGGATGAGAGAGAAAGGAGGGGGGGGGGGGGGGGGGCGGAGGGTCGTTTGGAGTGAATAATGAAAAAAGGGGGAGTATTACCCCTTATCTGTACATGTGACTGGGCCGGGTCTTGGCCTGTTTTGGGCTGGACTCGGTCCAAGTCTTACAAAAATAAGGTTGGTCCCTCTTTTTGTATATGATGTATATATACAAGTGTATACCTAATGTATACACATATATGTAGAGAAAGTAGGTAATTTAATAAATAGACAAAAATTAAAATATTGATTATTGGTAATAATATTTTAATTATAAACAAATTAGGACATAATTAACCTGTTAAAATAATTTAAAAATGATCAGCTATGTTAATGAGATTAATTTTGCGAATATGGCCCTTATTGATTCTGATCCAACTGATTATTTCAATTATGGCCTCATTTGGCCTTAATTAATTTTAATCTAACTGGTTATTTCAATTATGGCCATATTTGACTTAATTAGCAGATTTTAAAATTAAATTTCATTAATGACCTTAACTAATTTGAGCCAATGAATTTGGTTATTTCAATTAAGGCCATTAAGAGGCTAATTTTGCAAAAATGATCCCAATTTCCTTAAACCATGAACTGGTTAAATTAATTGTGGCCATAACAAAATAACCAAATAATTTAAAAATCAATTTACAAAAAATTATAAATAATTTTGACAAATTATGCACTTATGCAAAAATTAAAGATTAAGGGATGAAATCGTTAGTTATTTAAATTACTCAAAAACTCCTTGAATTGAAAGTATTTGCTAATTTTGATTTTTGACAATTTAAACAATTAAAATAAATGATTATTATTTTTTAAACAAAATGCCCTTTTTCTTTGCATATGTATATATTCATTCAGGGGTACGACGGGGCCCTGTCCCGTCATATGATTCATTTACTGTTTAGAGGTCCGTAGACATGTATGTGGGTTATGGTTGTTCCCGTACGGATATGTTCGTACGTTTTATGTTTGGGCGGTCTTACACCGTAAGTGGTAGCCTTGTCGGCTGCATATGCTTATTCTGATATGCTATGTACATTACGACAGCCTACGCCGGCTTTTGTGACATATGTTGGCTATTATGCGCTAATTTGAGATCATATGTGATTATTTATATATATGCGAGTTAGTATGCTAGTTCTGAGTGTCAGGTGCGTATGAGTGTCCAATTCAGACACTAGTCACGGCCTACGGGGTTGGGTCGTGACAATATGAGTTTATTTACATAAGTAGAGTTGTTGAATAATTGTATAGTGGATTTGTCGGTGGAAAAATTGGACAAATATCGTGTGGGGTATTTTATGGAATATATTGGTATTGATAATATTATGGTTGATGTTGGTATTGTTGTTATCGTTGTTAGTTGCTGGATTATGATTTTGGCCTAGGCATATAAACAGGGGAGATGCTACCTGATTTTTGGCAGGATATATAATAATTTAGATTGAAAGCTCAGTACAAGTATACTACGACAAGTCTAAAGATATTATGAATTCTTTCGAATGTAGATTTACAAGCCGGAAAGGATAAGCATAGGTATTAGGAGACCGAACAGGTATGCTAAGGCTAGTCCCTTCTTTTTCAAAGGCATGATTCGTTTCTTGTGAACCCATATTTGTTTTCCAAAATGCCCGTATTCTCAAGAGCTAAAGATTCATGATCTTGAAATTTTCTTATGACGCCAAGGATGAGTATGCTTTTATGATGCTAAAAATGATGACGATTCTATTCTAGAAATTCCAAATGTTCATGATTTTGATAAAATTATGAGATTACTGAGTAACTTCAAAATTTTCTTGATGCCACTCATTGTTGATTAATCTCACCTTATGTTCTTGTTCCTTCAATGTGAGATATAGCGTACGAGTATAATATATGTGTATGTGTAAAGCTATTTTGTGGCATTACCAAGTTCTATTACTTCATTTCGCTTCTGCATTGCACTCATTCTTATTTTTCATGTGTGTGTGTGTGTGTATATATATATATAAGGCACAGTTGATAGGGGATGAAGCTGCGGCCTTTGTTGTGAAGAATATAGATAAGGCAGAGTTGACAGGGGGTGAAGCTATGGCCTTTGTTGTGATGAATATATGTAAGGCACAGTTGACAGGGGGTGAAGCTGTGGCCTTTGTTGTGATGACTATATAAGGCATAGTTGACAGGGGGTGAAGTTGTGGCCTTTTTTGTGATGAATATATGTAAGGCACAGTTGACAGGGGGTAAAGCTGTGACCTTTGTTGTGATGTACATATGTAAGGCACAGTTGACATGGGGTGAAGCTGTGGCCTTTGTCGTGATGTATATGTAAGGCACAATTGACAGGAGGTGAAGCTGTGGCCTTTGTTGTGATGTACATATGTAAGGCACAGTTGACATGGGGTGAAGCTGTGGCCTATGTGATGGCGTGCATGTGCATTTCTTTAGATATGCGTGCTTTCCTGATATATATATATATAGTCATGTTAATTTATATAGCTTCACATATTCACTGGCATGTCTCAGACGTCTCTCATGAGCTTATGGACATGTTTATTTTATGCCTTACATACTCAATACATTACTCATACTAACTCTCCTATTTCTTGGGGGGGCTGCGTTCATGCCCGCAGGTTCAGGTTGCCAGCTAAGTGAGCCAGGCCTGTAGGATCTCTCCTCAGTCTCAGCCAGCGAGCTCCATTTGGACCGGAGCTTCAACCCTTTTTGGTATGCTATTTTGATATGTACATATATGGGTATAACAGGGCCTTGTCCTGTCTTTTCTGCAGTTTATATTCCATAAAGGTCTATAGACAGTTATATATAGTGGGGGTGTCATGCGGATTCAGTTGCTCCTCATTTTTGTGTATAATAAATATATAGCGGCTAAATCGGTCTAAGTTGTGATCCTTTGCTCGTATGCTTATATATATTTCCATATGCATGTTTTATGAGATTCTGGAGTAAAGTTTATTGTGCAAATGTTATAGCAGACGGTACTAATCGAACGTCAGATAAAATAGGTCACCAGGTTACCTAATATAGAGCAAGAACGAGTTCAGGGGTGCTTGATCAGTAGTGGTCGGGAACTCGTCGCAGCTAATCGGTTTGGGCTATGACAGTTAAATAGTCCTATGTTTGCTTGAGTTCATGCTAGTCTCTTTGTTTAACTAGGGGTGGTTCAATACCCTGATAAGCTTAATAGCATTCATGTTAATGTTCATAGAGTCCATAGGTGTTGTGCAATCCATTAGTAGTCAACTTAGCTAAATAAGTCAAGTGCTTAGTTTAAAGCCTAAAGTTATGGTTCAAATGATATGTTTTGGATTATGTAATGATATGCGCAGTCAAACTTGTATGTCAATTAGCTACTTGAATAATCAGTTAGATTAACAAGATTGATCTTGTCTTAATATGTTGTTTTCTCTTTAATTCAGTAACTTTGTTTGACTCATATGTCTGATTAGAGATTCGGTCTATCTTAATCTACAATTTATGTAACTTGTCTAAGCATATGCCTGCATCTGTGTAATTAACTGGATTATGTATATGTCCTTCCATACTGTTGAACACTCATGGGATGATTAGCTTAATTTGTCTTGCACACATAGGTTGGTTGATGGCTTTGGTTGAATCATATGTTAACCCATAGTCTATTATTTGTTTGTTTGTCCTCCTGTTCAATATAGTGAAATCGAGGCATGTAAGTGTAGGAGCAGGCGAAGATGTCTATGTATTCTTTCAGCAATTTTACCTACTCTTCTTTCTAGGGGGCCTCCAAGTGTACACTTATCCTGGTTTCTTTGGTTGATGCATCGTCTCCCTAATTGATCATTTCAATTTTGTCTAAATTAGGCTTTTGCTCATTGTCAAATTGTTCTACTTCTTTGATGAGATGTTCATGTAACATTGTTTCCTCATTGTATTCTTCCGCATCTATGTCCCTTGATTCAATCGTTCCACGACGTATCATGACATTAATAGGCTTTTTTATCATTATTACTGGAAAACAAGGCAAACTATGGTTAGATAAAAGACTTATTCACACAAAGAAAGGAGAGTCCATTTTTCTAGACAAATCGAGGCTTCCATTAATTTTGATAAAAGAGGTACAAACTGTCGTCTTGACTCAGATCAACATCGAGTCATTTCCATTTGAAAAACATCACGAGGATATTAAAATGAAAATGGTGAGTAATCAGTCCTTGACCAATTCACACCGATTTTTTTAGAAATCTGAATCCATCTTCTCTATCGAGGAACCGAGAGTGGGGTAGAGGTCCAGTTGGACAGTTGCTCACCCGTATAAGCATAGCAAATGGTAGGCATTTCAGTACATTCCTGTAGGATCACGAAGCAATATTCCTCTTGGAAAAGCAGTCCTATGCCTTCGGCCAAACCTTCTTCCTCGGGCAATGACATCATGATTGGAAATGACTGGTACAAATTTAGAATTAACTTGTGTAGACTCGGAGGGGGATTCTTCTTGCGGTTGGCTTCCGAGGCTTTCTTATCGCTGGGGACATATCCTAGACTAAATCGGATATTATCATGAAGGATCTAGACTGGCTCCACTATGCCATGAAAATTCTTGCCCTAACCTTGTCATGGCTCGAACACATTCTGAAGCAGGGTAGTAGCAATCATCCTGTACATGGCCGGCATTGGAGTTTGTGGGGTGGTTTTTGCATAAGCCGCCCCAACTATTTCCACCACATGGAAATTTGTGCCTTCAGGAGTCCTTTCAATCACTTGGGATGGATTTGTCAAGATAACTGTGGTGCTACCATCCCTATGAATTACGACCTCATGGCCTTCTCGAGTGAATTTTAAAGAGTGGTGCAGTGATGAAAGCACTGCTCCTGCCATGTGCGTCCATGGTCTACCTAATAACAGGTTGTAACTAGTGGTTATTTCCATGACTTGGAATTCGGTGACGAACTCAGCGGGTCCCATTTGGATGCATATGTCGATTTCTCCAATGGTATCACGTTGGGCTCCATCAAAAGCTCTCATAATTGCATGACTTTGGCGTAGAGTAGTTGGATGAGCATAGACTCAAGAAAACCAAGAAGTACAAGATTGAAATTCAAGAGCAAAAAAGTCTAAGAAGCTCATGTTTTAAGATTATCATCTTCCCAGAATGGGAATTCTTGTTTCAATTCCTAATAGGTTTCTTGTTTCTTAATTTATGTTATTGTAATGACCCGCTTGGTCGTTATAGTCTTTCCGACACTTTTTGACCTCTCCCTAAGCTTGTTAGCTCACTTTTGACCTGAGGAGACCATTGACACGCTTCCCGATGTGTTCGGAGTTGATTTGGGTGTCTTTTTGGGAAAATTGGGCTTTAAGCCAGAAAGAGATGACTCAAAGTTGACTTTTGGGTAAACGGACCTTTTTTCAAAAATCTGTTGATTCCGAGAGGTCCAGATGGTCTTTTAGAACTTGTGTGCATACCTAGTTCTGTTCTCAATGCACTCGGGTGCATTTTGGAACTCGATTTGGGAAGTTGGAACTGAGGTATCGGGGGTCAACTCGATTAACGAGACCTCCGTAGGGAATTTCGAGGCCAAGAGTGCGTTCGTAGCGTATTTTTATGGATTTTTGCATATTTGGTATGTGAGCATATGGCCTCGGGAAATAGTAAAAAAATTCGGGTTGAAAGTGTGAAATTTGGAACTTTTCTAGTTTTCGGTGCCTGCTTTGGAAGCACCAGCACTGCGGCAACGCTACCACTATAGCGGTCACCTTGCCGCTGAAGCGTCGAGTGCCATTTGGGCATGACAGCTGTAGTGGTCATGGGAACACCGAAGTAGTGCCACTAGAGAGGCCATCAGGTCGCGAAAGTGGGTGTCGGGCCGTTAATTCATTAAATGAATTGTTAAATGCCCTAAGTCCTTCATTTATTACTATTTCAAAATTTGAGCAATTGTAACGACCCATTTGGTAGTTATAGTCTTTCCGGCACTTCCGCCCCTTTTCGAGCTTGGTTAGCTCACTTTTGACCGAAGTGGGCCGTTGACATGCTTCCCGAGGTATGTAGATTTGATTCGGGTGACATTTTGTGAAATTTAGGTTGAAAGCGAAAAGGAGTTGACTCAAGTTGACTTTTGGATAAACGGACCTTTTTCAAAATTCCGTCGATTCCAAGAGTTTCGGATGGTCGTTTAGAACTTGTGTGCATATCTAGTTCGGTTCCCAATGCACACGGATGCATTTTGGGACATAGGTTGGGAAGTTGGAATTGAGGTATCGAGGGTTGACTCGGTCAACTAGACCTTCATTATGAATTTCGAGGCCACAAGCGTGTTCGTAGCGTGTTTTTATGTGTGCCTGTGTATGTAGTTTGTGAGCAGATGGCCTCGGGATTAGTCAAAAATTCAAGTTGAAAAGTGAAACTTGGGAAAGTGCTAGTGTCTGTTGCCCGCTCTGACGGCACCAGTACCGCGGCAGCGGAACTGCTGAAGCGGTCACCCTACCGCTGAAGCGATCTGTACCAATTGGGCATGACCGTGGCGTGGCGAACATAGGACCGCTGTAGCCGACATAGACCGCTGGGGTGGCACTGCTGGAGCGGTAGTAGTGTCGCGAAAACAGGTGATGGGCAGTTAGTTCATTAAATGAAGTGTTAAATGCCTTAAGTCCCTCATTTATTACCATTCCGAAAATTGAGCTCTAAGGAACTATTCTAGAGGGTTCTTGGAGAAGATTCTTGGTGGTAACTCCTTCTAATCCCATTGCTAATTCATTATTTTTAATCATCTTAAAATCCCTTTTCCTTGTTAGTTCACTAGTAATGGAAGATTAAAAGTGGGTTTAATGAATATTCTCTCTAGGCTTTTTAATGATAAAATTGATTGGGTTTAAGCTAGATTACGATGTATCTAAGGTTGTTAATCATATATCTTCCATTATTAGTGTTCAATTCTTGAGTCTAAGAGTTAGGGTTGTCACACCCTTAATCCGGTAGGGTGTGATGGGCACCCGACCCTTATTTAGGGCCGAGCGAACCCGCTGACTCTCATAATACTCATAATCATGCTGGCCCTCAAATCATGACACCAATACATAATGAAAGTTTTTCGAAGAATAATATGCTTTTTACCTTTCTCGAATCAAATAAAATCTATAACATATGAAACTTATAATACAATGCATAATAATACATCGGCGTACATAGCCGCTTACATAACCGACATCTTATACCCATGACACTGTCTGCAAAGTCTCTAACACTGAACATGAAACCATAACATAATACTCTGACTCGGCAGCACTCCGGAGCAAATGGAGCTCGCCAATCCCGCTGGAACATATTCTACTAATATCTTCAGCTCACCTGGGTGTACCTGCGCGGCATGAAACGCAGCCCCCGAAGAAAGGGGTCGTGCACGACTTTAATATGTACCGAGTATGCAAAGCGTTAAAAACAATAAATAGGATCATAATCAGAACAAGAGATACAAAAAGTAAATACAATATCCAAAATACCAAAATGCTTACTCATTAAAACAAAATCATGCATGGGGCTCTTAGAATATGGTCGCCCGCCCGTCGTTGGCGCCATAACACAAAATCACAGAAGGTTTCATATCTCCGTATCCCCGTCACACAAGCATAACACATCATAACGCCATAACACAGCATAACACCAAATATAATCGGAACCCGGCCCTCTAACGAGGAGCTCGATGAACCGTAACACAGCATCACACCGGAATATAACATAGTGTGCACGATACATATCGGCCCGGGACTCGGCGAAAGAGATAACAACTATATGCACGAGCAGAGTCGTGAGCAACTATATGCAGTTTAAAACATTTTCAAAGACTCGACAGAATAATCAAAGTAAACCATTATTTTAGAACCAAGGCGATAGTCAAATCAAGTTTCTTCCGAATGTCATTCGAAGATATATCAACAGAACTTTAGGACTCATAGATACATATCAAACCATATGAAATAACTTTTAGGGGATAAGACGTTAGTCACGCTAAATCCTTTCAAAAGTCGTTAGTATTACACAAGGGAAAGTCTCGGGGCCCACGGACGAGTATCAAACCAATCCGAGTCCATCTATGAAAGTTAGAGACCATTATTCATTATAGAATCTCCTACGAACGTTTCGAAGCGATCCGAGCTCGTCTATGAAAGTTACGGTCGTTCGTAGTTTCGGAATCGTTTAGAAAACAAACTCTTTTTGAAAACAACTTTTATGCAATCTTTGAAATCCATTCATGCGAAAACATAAAGACCATAATTCGACTACATTAAGAGTATGAATATCAAGAAACAAATATGGATCATAAACATGCTCGGACCGCAAGAGTAGAATTACCTCGGAGTACGTGTCATAACTTACTTTTCACTAAGACATGCCAAAGAAGGAAAGGTTGAGCTTTACATACCTTAGCCGCTTCCTAAGATAATCCGAACTTGCGTCTCGACTTCTCACAATCTACAATAATGTCGTTAGGTACCAACCATTAGTCATAACACTTAAGAATCCAACTCCAAGTTAACGCTTTGTCTACAAAAATTTCGGCAGCATTTCCCCTATAACTTTAACATCCCCGAGAATTCAACTCGGCCAAATCACAACAACCAAACCAACAACCATACTAACAATATCCATAAGTGATTCAAAATGCTTTCTAACATCAATAATCCCTTTCTACACAATTCGACAACATTTCATTTATATTCAAATAAACTACATATGATCAATTCAATACCAATGCTCTCAAGTTCAAATACCAATCCAAGGTCATTCAATTAAGATTCAAGAACATTTCAAACAATCCGCACAATGATCAAACAAGCCAAACCAATACATGCTTTTCACCCGAAACCATTCCAATTTAACAAGAACACTACCAACACCTTTCTTTCTTCCACATTCATAAATTATGTCAACAAATCCATACATTATCATCATAATTTTCATCAATTCAAGCAACTATATTAAAATCACATTACGTTTTAAATCAGCCCACAACAATTACGACTTCCATTTGAATCATCAAACCTTCATTTTCATTACATAATCCACAATGAACAACAACCGAAATACTACATAAAATTTGTTCCACACTTTTACACCACACTATATATATCCACGGCCACCCAAAGACAATACCCTAACTTCATGAATTTCATTCTTTTCTACATATCACAACATGCATAAACACCCATAAAACATGTAAGGAAGATTGAACCTTACCTTTTTTTTCTTTCAACTTGTCTCCTCGGCTAGGACTACCATTTGCAAGAATGAACGGTTTTCTTGTTCCACCAACTACTCCACGTCGACGAGGACCTTCCAATTAGTATAGAAACAAGGAGAAAATATTTTTTCTCTTTCACTTTCCATGGGTCATGTTCGGCCATCCCATGGCCGAACCCCCCTCTCTCTCTTTTCTTTTCTTCATCTTTCTTGAACTTTCTAAAATTGGAAAGATGAATTGTGTCTTATTTTTCATCACACTTATACATATATATATATATATATATATATATATATAAAGGTGGCACATGGCCGGTCATGTGCCCCTATTTTTCCTCCACTTTTTTTTTCCAATTTTCTCAAATTTTCTAGAAATTTCTTTAAGTCATAAAAGATGAATAAGTCTTGCATGGTCATGAATTGTACATATATATATATGTGGCTCCCACAAATGTATTGTACACATGTATCATTTCATGGCATGAAAATATTGGCCAAGCTAAGGTGGGGCCCATGGCCACTTTGGCCATTTCATGAAATATTTTGTTTCCACTCTTAGCCCCTTAATTTTTTTTCCTTATTCCAAATTTATCCTTAATGCTCCATACCAGTAAAAGATGAACACACAACTCATGCATTCTTAACACAACCGAAAAAAATATCACATTGTCCTTAACTTTCCGCCATTAACTCGGAATATCCAAATGTACAAAACGCGAGGTATAACAAGGGTTTATACCCAAATTCAGGGGTTTTGCTTGGATTTCAAAATTGGATGAATCCTTGAGTTAATTTAGCAAGTAATTGATGGTTTTTGATCACCTAGTGTTCAATTGGATATTTCACCCACGAATTTCCCTTTCTAACCTTGCAGGCCCCGTTTTCCCAAAGTCTAGTGTTGGTTTTTGACCTAATTCGAATGATAGCAATATAGGTATCGATCTTCGTGATTTCTAATCTAGATTTCGAATATGCCTAGACTTTCTTGATCTTGGGAATCAGCGGAAGGGCAAGGCTAAGGAGTGATTGATGGTGTATTGTTGTTCGGCCATCCAGGTAGATTATGGCTTTCCCTTGGTGAGACTTCGTTTAGCGAAGCATATATTTAGATGACATTGTCGGATAAAGCATGTAATCCTTTGGGTATGAAGTTGGGTTGGATATTGTCTTAGGTTGCGCCCTGTTGCGTGATTGGGGCTAGCCACCCCATAGTGCTGTGACTTGATTGATTTATTATTATTGGCTTGATGTCGCGCGGTAATAGTAGATGTTGGAGACTATTGATATATCTTGTTCATGATATTATGGTACCTTACTTGTTGATGTTGATTCGAGGATAGTATTCTATATGACTTGTGTAGTCTCTCATGATATGGTTGGCGTACCCATGCTTGGTACTTGTGACATTGATATGATTATTGATGTTGATTCTTACATTGCACACATTCTCATCTCTCATGATATAATATTGATACATTGTTAATGCTTAAGGAAACACTGTGATGAGCTGGGCTCAGTTTGCATGAGAGTGATGTGAGAAGTCTAATATCCGATGGTTGCCCCAGAATTGTGGAGTGATGTGAGAGTCTGATATCCGATGGTTGTCCGGGAATCGTGGATTGAGTGAGGTACATAGAATCACGGGTCCCCCATAAGTTATGATATCGGGACATCGATACTTCCGTCCGGAGTGCGTGTGTACACAACATTGCATTGTATTTGCTTTCCTACATCATTGCATTGCATTATAGCTTATATTGTGATGATCTGGTGATTCACTAGTGTTGTTGGTTTCGGATTGGACATATTGAGACTGGGAAACACTTATTGGTTTTAGATGCTTCAACCTAGGTGATGACGGATGCTTGGTTCTGATTGTGTTTGACCTATATTTGTTGATTTATCTGCCTATCTTTCTTTGTTGTCTCAATTATGTTAGCTATACTTAGCCGGCCTATGATGCCTACCAGTACTGTGGTTTGTATTGACCTGCACTTGTTGTATTCTTTTATAAATGTAGAGTTCTATGTTGGATCTTCTTCCATCTCCCGTAGCTGATAGTCACTATCAGTGCAGCTTAGAGTCTACAGGGTGAGCATGAGAGGTTCGCTGCCTTGAAGACTCCTCTTATTTATGTCTTACTTTTCAATTCTGAGACATATACACATTTGATGTATTATTATATTTCAAGACTTGTATATTTCGATCTAGATGCTCTTGTATGGATTAGACCAGACCACGGTGCATTTCCTTATTTCCGTACTTTTTCTATATTATTATCGTCAGACTTACGTGTTTTATTCTATTCCACTTAATTGATTTATTTATTTACGCCTAGGGTTTCTATTGAAGTTGTTGAGTTTAGGAATTGGATATGGAGTTTGGTTCTTAGAATTCCAGCCCCTTTAAGGTATGTATACTATTCTTATCTTTTCTATGAAGTTGATTACCAAGAGTTTTAGTGATTTAAAGTAAAGGAAATATAGTTATGGAAGCGGTGAGTTATTTGAATCAAACTAAGATTTGGGGCTATTTTGGGAGATGTTTTAGCATGGATTTGATTATGTCGAGATATGAAAGTATCGACATAAGTTGTTTGTGAAGGAATTCCTTAGTTTCAAGTAAAGGAAAACACGATATGAAGGACCTAAACTAGCTTGTTGATGTGATTGCCTTGAAGGCTATTTCGATTGGAATTTTGGAGAGATTTCTACTTGTTTATGTTGCTGTATATTGTTACTGTTGTTGTTGATGATGTTTTGTGTGTTGTGCACCATTTGGGAGTTTGATAGGAGTAAGAATTATAGGGGAAATGCTGCCTGAATTTCGTTAAGTTTCATACGTACTTGGAATGGGTAGTAAGGGACATATATGGCCTAATTGTAATCCGTGTTATCTTGGTTGTAGTGTTATAAGCTCGGGAAGTACGTGTCGGACATTAGGTAGACTCCAAGGTATGTTAATGCTGTTCCTTTTATTCTTTTGGCATGATCTTTACTATCCGAACGAACAAGTGAGCAAGCGAATTCCAAAGACTCTACTCTTAGATATTACAGGATTTATCGTATCCTTGATTCCTTATGTTCATGTCCATGACTTCTAGGGATCTTTTGTTATCTAGAGTAATCCGGAGTATATTTTCATGAGTCCTTCGTGCATTATATATATATATATATATGTGTGTGTGTGTGTGTGTGTGTGTAATTATTTTCTAACACTGTGCCTATTTGGCCGGACATGACACCACTTCAGTGGGCGACTTATGGATAACGATATCACCGTGCCTATTTGGCCGGACATGACACCACTTTGGTGAGCGGCTTATGGATAACGATATCATTGTGCCTATTTGGCCGAACATGACACCACTAGTGGGCGGCGTGACATGAATATCGTCCCGGACGCGGGATGCCTGGACGTGGGATGCCCGGACGCGGGGTTATATGATATATGAATCGGGCTGTACGTTCCATAGCACTATCAGTTATATTATTTTTACAGAGTGCACACATATCATGTACCGCATAGGTATCCTCAGTCATACATATTCATTTAGACAGTTAGTTTGTTATGAGTTTCAGATTCCTTTCATGATTCTTATTTATATATGTTATTCTTATGCCTTACATACTCGGTACATTATCCGTACTGACTCCCCTATTGTTCGGGGGGCTACGTTCATGCCCCCAGGAATCGATAGACAGAGAGACGATCCAGCTCAGTAGGGCTTCCCCTCAGCTATAGTTAGTGCGCTCCACTTGATCCGGAGCTGCGATCCATTTTGGTATGCTACTTTGAGATGTATATACATGTATATGGGTATGGCGGGGCCCTGTCCCGTCCTTTCTACAGCTTTCTGTTCCATTAGAGGTCTGTAGACAGTGGTATGTAGTTGGTACATGATGCAGCCTTGTCGTCTCTCATTCTTTTTGTGCATAGCATATATAGCAGCCTAGTCGGCTTGCACTATTATTTCGGTGTTTTACATATATATACGCAAATATATACATTTGGATATGAATCAGATATGGGCCACCCTGTTGTTATGTGATAGTTAAGCAAGTATAGGGCTGTCTGGTCATTCGGGGTCAGGCACTCGTCATGACTCATCGGCTTGGGTCGTTACAGTCGGGGGCCCTGTCCTGACTTATGTACTGTGTCTATGTCTTAGAGGCTCTTTACAGATGTCACGACCCAACCGGAGGGCCGCGACGAGCACCCGGTGCTAGCCCACCTGGGCACCCCTTAACATACTTTCACATCACATCTAGGTGAGCCACATAGCTAAATCATGCTTTCATTCATCATTCATATTAATCCCATTAGGCAACAACACATCTATGTCATCATTAACAACTATGCCCGTATAAATGTACATAAGCCGACGAGGCTGGCAAAATAACATCCCAAAATATAGGCCGATAAGGCCAAACATACCTAACCATATACACATGTCTACGAGCCTCTAAAAAGAATACATCATATCATATAGGCGGGACAGGACCCCGCCGTGCCCATGAATATGTACACAAAAGAATCTATACCAAAAGCTGTAGCTCCGAATGAAGTGGAGCTCCGCTATACAGTCCCTGAATAAAGCAGCTATGGATCAAGTCTATCTCCCTAGCCACCTGCGGGCATGACGCAGCGTCCACAAACAAAAGGACGTCAGTACGAAGAATGTACTGAGTATGTAAAGCATGATCAATATCAATATGAAAGCATAATAGACAGCATATGAAATAGCATAAAATGGGAGATAATAGCATCATCGTCATAGCACTTACTTGCTTTCTATAGGGACATTCCATTTCTATTGCGTATCCGTGTACATACATCCATATCCGTACTCCTTTACCTTTCGTATCCATTTTCGTATTCGTATTCATATTTCTATTCCTACTCTTTAGTCATATCATATACATAGTCTTTACATATACTTAACATATTCGTACTCATATTGATGTCATATACATAGCATTTGTATAGCATACCCGACCACGAAGGTTCGGTGTTTCACATAGCTGGCCCTACCAAGGCTCAGTGTTATCCGTACCCAACTGCAGTGGTGCGCGCGCATCGTCATATATAGATATATATACATATTCACTGTATCTACCCCGGCATATAGCTCGGGTTCACATTAGCCACTCATGGGCACATATACATATAAGCTCAAAATTTTCTTTAGCCTTTTTACTATCGTCATTCATTACATTCTATCCTTAGAGGATTTCTCGTCGTATAAGAAACTTAGTACAATCATATCATATCAAGAATCGTAAGCTTAGTAGCTTTTAGAGATAAGATCATTGGAGAACATCGTAGGCTCATAGAAGGATAGATATTTGGCCAAAGAATCATGCCTTATGAAAGAAGGGTTAGCCTTACATACCTTTTTCGTGCAACTATTCTATCACTTGTACGTTCTTCTTCAATGCTCACGTTCTACCTTCATTAGAGTGCATACTAACATTAGAAAACCGATGACTTAGTATACATGACTAAAGCTAGAGAAAATTGGATAGCATCTCCTTTATTTATACAACTTCCCTCATATCACATATCAACTCCCAAACATCATTAATATCATTCACAATGTCATAACGATAGCCTTTAATCACTTACATTAGCCTTACTTCTCAATTCATTCCCAATCATTCATATTCAAGGTCATATCACAGGATTACGTTCATTCATATACAATGTCTATTCCATTTTCTGAACATCATTTATAACATGATTATAATAGTAATGTATCAAGAATCGTAACTCAACCCAAACATTTACTCAAAAGTGACACTACTTCCATATTCATGACCCATTTCCTATTTCCTTATGTAATCCAAGTGTTTCAACTTTCAAATACCTTAAACAACAATGAAATGTGATAAAACTTACCTTAGATGGTGTAGGATTGAACCTCGGGTGCAAATACCTCACTTGAGCAAAACCCTAGTTTTTCCTTCACTTGGATTTCTTGCTTTGGATGAACT